>NW_027517459.1:0-43393 GCF_048772815.1 Callospermophilus lateralis | reverse complement strand
AATGCGTTGTTAGGTTGCCAAAAACTACAGTCTCCTGTAATCTCAACATATATTTTTTTCTTCCGAACTTCATGATACTTTTAAGTAATGAGCAGTACAGCAATCAAACTTGGATGCCTTAGTTTTGTTCTTCTAGGGTGAAGCATTCGTTTGCAGTAACAATTTGAATTTTTAGGTTTCACTCTGTTTTCTCCTATATTGACAGATGCAGTTAGAACTCAAAATCAACACGGTTTGTGCTAGCTTCTTGAAACTTGACACAATACAGTAGTTCTACGTTCTATCTCTAAGGTTTGTTTCCTCTTGATGTAGCCTAATGCAGGGACTGGCAAATAACAATTATATTGAAATGGGTTGCCAAACTTCCAAAAACTAGTGTCTCCTAATATCTCAACATACATTTTTTCATCCAATCTTCATGATACTCTCAAATAATGATCAGTACACCAATCCCACTTGGATGCTCAAGTTTCGTTCAACTACCTTGAAGCATTCGTTTGCAGTAACAGTTTGAATTTTTAGGTTTCACTCTGTTTTCTCCTATATTGACAGATGCAGTTAGAACTCAAAATCACACACGGTTTGTGCTAGCTTCTTGAAACTTGACACAATACAGTAGTTCTACGTTCTATCTCTAAGGTTTGTTTCCTCTTGATGTAGCCTAATGCAGGGACTGGCGAATAACACTTATATTGAAATGCGTTGCCAAACTTCCAAAAACTAGAGTCTCCTGAAATCTCAACATATATTTTTTCATCCAATCTTCATGATACTCTCAAGTAATGATCAGTACACCAGTCCCACTTGGATGATCAAGTTTCGTTCTCCTACCTTGAAGCATTCGTTTCCAGTAAGAGTTTGAATTTTTAAGTTTCACTCTGTTTTCTCCTATATTGACAAATATAGTTCAAACTCTAAATCAAACAAGGTTTGTGCTAGCTTCTTGATACTTGACAAAATAAAGTAGTTCTATGTTCTATCTCTAAAGTTTACTTCCTCTTGATGTAGCCTAAGGCAGTTACTGGCGATTAACACTTATATTGAAAGGGGTTGCCAAACTTCCAAAAACTAGAGTCTCCTGAAATCTCAACATATATTTTTTCATCCAATCTTCAGGATACATTCACGTAATGATCAGTACAAGAATCCCACTTGGATGCCCAAGTTTATTTCTCCTAGATTGAAGCATTCTTTTGCAGGAACAGTTTGAATTTTTAGGTTTCACTCTGTTTTCTCCTATATTGACAGATGCAGTTCGAACTCTAAATCAAACACGGTTTGTGCTAGCTTCTTGAAACTTGACACAATACAGTAGTTCTACGTTCTATCTCTAAGTTTTGTTTCCTCTTGATGTCGCCTTAAGCAGAGACAGGAGAATAACTCATTCAATGAAAGGCGTTGTTAGGCTGCAAAAAACTACAGTCTCCTGAAATCAAAACATATATTTTTTCTTCCGACCTTCATGATACTTTCAAGCAATGAGCAGTACACAAATCAAACTTGGATGCCCAAGTTCCATTCTCCTTGGTTGAAGAATTCGTTTGCAGTAACAGTTTGAATTTTTAAGTTTCACTCTGTTTTCTCCTATATTGACAGATGCAGTTCGAACTCTAAATCAAACACAGTTTGTGCTAGCTTCTTGAAACTTGACAGAATACAGTAGTTCTACGTTCTATGTCTAAGGTTTGTTTCCTCTTGATGTAGCCTTAAGCAAAGACTGGTGAATAAGTCATTCAATGAAAGGCGTTGTTAAGCTTCCAAAACACTACCATCTCCTGAAATCTCAACATATATTTTTTCATCCGAACTTCATGATACTTTCAAGTAATAAGCAGTACACCACTCAAACTTGGATGCCCATTTTCGTTCTTTTAGGTTGAAGCATTCGCTTGCAGGAACAGTTTGAATTTTTAGGTTTCACTCTGTTTTCTCTTATATTGACAGATGCAGTTCGAACTCTAAATCAAACACGGTTTGTGCTACCTTCTTGAAACTTGACACAATACAGTAGTTCTACGTTCTATCTCTAAGGTTTGTTTCATCTTGATGTAGCCTTAAGCAGAGACTGGAGAATAACTCATTCAATGAAAGGCGTTGTTAGGCTGCCAAAAAACTACAGTCTCCTGAAATCACAACATATATTTTTTCTTCCGACCTTCATGATACTTTCAAGTAGTGAACAGTACACCAATCAAACTTGGATGCCCAAGTTTCATTCTCCTAGGTTGAAGCATTCGTTTGCAGTAACAGTTTGAATTTTTAGGATTCACTCTGTTTTCTCCTATATTGACAGATGCAGTTCGAACTCTAAATAAAACACGGTTTGTGCTAGCTTCTTGAAACTTGACACAATACAGTAGTTCTACGTTCTATCTCTAAGGTTTGTTTCCTCTTGATGTAGCCTAATGCAGGGACTGGTGAATAACACTTATATTGAAAGGGGTTGCCAAACTTCCAAAAACTAGAGTCTCCTGAAATCTCAACATATATTTTTTCATCCAATTTTTATGATATTCTCAAGTAATGATCAGTACACCAATCCCTCTTGGATGCTCAAGTTTCGTTCTCCTAACTTGAAGCATTCGTTTGCAGTAACAGTTTGAATTTTTAGGTTTCACTCTGTTTTCTCCTGTATTGACAAATATAGTTCAAACTCTAAATCAAACAAGGTTTGTGCTAGCTTCTTGAAACTTGACAAAATAAAGTAGTTCTACGTTCTATCTCTAAGGTTTGCTACCTCTTGACGTAGCCTAAAGCAGGGACTGGCGAATAACACTTATATTGAAAAGGGGTTGCCAAACTTCCAAAAACTAGAGACTCCTGAAATCTCAACATAAGTTTTTTGATCCAATCTTCAGGATACATTCACGTAATGATCAGTACACCAATCCCACTTGGATGCATAAGTTTAGTTCTCCTAGATTGAAGCATTCGTTTGCAGGAACAGATTGAAATTTTAGGTTTCACTCTGTTTTCTCCTATATTGACAGATGCAGTTCGAACTCTAAATCAACACGGTTTGTGCTAGCTCTTGAAACTTGACACAATACAGTAGTTCTACGTTCTATCTCTAAGGATTGTTTCCTCTTGATGTAGCCTTAAGCAAAGACTGGCGAATAACTCATTCAATGAAATGCGTTGTTAGGCTGCCAAAAAACTACAGTCTCCTGAAATCACAACATATATTTTTTCTTCTGACCTTCATGATACTTTCAAGTAGTGAACAGTACACCAATCAAACTTGGATGCCCAAGTTTCGTTCTCCTAGGTTGACGCATTCATTTGCAGTAACAGTTTGAATTTTTAGGATTCACTCTGTTTTCTCCTATATTGACAGATGCAGTTCGAACTCTAAATAAAACACGGTTTGTGCTAGCTTCTTGAAACTTGACAAAATACAGTAGTTCTACGTTCTATCTCTAAGGTTTGTTTCCTCTTGATGTAGCCTAATGCAGGGACTGGTGAATAACACTTATATTGAAAGGGGTTGCCAAACTTCCAAAAACTAGAGTCTCCTGAAATCTCAACATATATTTTTTCATCCAATATTCATGATACTCTCTAGTAATGATCAGTACACCAATCCCACTTGGATGTTCAAGTTTCGTTCTCCTACCTTGAAGCATTCGTTTGCAGTAACAGTTTGAAATTTTAGGTTTCACTCTGTTTTCTCCTGTATTGACAAATATAGTTCAAACTCAGAATCAAAAAAGGTTTGTGCTAGCTTCATGAAACTAGACAAAATAAAGTAGTTCTACGTTCTATCTCTAAGGTTTGCTTCCTCTTGACTTAGCCTAAAGCAGGGACTGGCGAATAACACTTATATTGAAAGGGGTTGCCAAACTTCCAAAAACGAGAGACTCCTGAAATCTCAACATATATTTTTTCATCCAATCTTCAGGATACATTCACGTAATGATCAGTACACCAATCCCACTTGGATGCCGAAGATTAGTTCTCCTAGATTGAAGCATTCGTTTGCAGGAACAGTTTGAAATTTTATTTTTCACTCTGTTTTCTCCTATATTGACAGATGCAGTTCGAACTCTAAATCAACACGGTTTGTTCTAGCTCTTGAAACTTGACACAATACAGTAGTTCTACGTTCTATCTCTAAGGTTTGTTTCCTCTTGATGTAGCCTTAAGCAAAGACTGGCGAATAACTCATTCAATGAAATGCGTTGTTAGGTTGCCAGAAAACTACAGTCTCCTGTCATCTCAACATATATTTTTTCTTCCGACCTTCATGATACTTTTAAGTAATGAGCAGTACAGCAATCAAACTTGGATGCCTTAGTTTCGTTCTTCTAGGTTGAAGCATTCGTTTGCAGTAACGGTTTGAATTTTTAGGTTTCACTCTGTTTTCTCCAATATTGAGAGATGCTGTTAGAACTCTAAATCAAACACGGTTTGTGCTAGCTTCATGAAACTTGACACAATACAGTAGTTCTACGTTCTATCTCTAAGGTTTGTTTCCTCTTGATGTAGCCTAATGCAGGGACTGGCGAATAACACTTATATTGAAATGGGTTGCCAAATTTCCAAAAACTAGAGTCTCCTGAAATCTCAACATATATTTTTTCATCCAATCTTCATGATACTCTCAAATAATGATCAGTACACCAATCCCACTTGGATGCTCAAGTTTTGTTCTCCTACCTTGAAGCATTCATTTGCAGTAACAGTTTGAATTTTTAGGTTTCACTCTGTTTTCTCCTATATTGACAGATGCAGTTCGAACTCTAAATCAACACGGTTTGTGCTAGCTTCTTGAAACTTGACACAATACAGTAGTTCTACGTTCTGTCTCTAAGGTTTGTTTCCTCTTGATGTAGCCTTAAGCAAAGACTGGTGAATAACTCATTCAATGAAATGAGTTGTTAGGTTGCCAAAAACTACAGTCTCCTGTAATCTCAACATATATTTTTTCTTCCTACCTTCATGATACTTTCAAGAAATGAGCAGTACACCAATCAAACTTGGATGCCCTAGTTTCGTTCTTCTAGGTTGAAGCATTCGTTTGCAGGAACGGTTTGAATTTTTAGGTTTCACTCTGTTTTCTCCTATATTGACAGATGCAGTTCGAACTCTAAATCAAACACGGTTTCTGCTAGCGTCTTGAAACTTGACACAATACAGTAGTTCTACGTTCTATCTCTAAGGTTTTTTTCCTCTTGATGTAGCCTAATGCAGGGACTGGCGAATAACACTTATATTGAAAGGGGTTGCCAAACTTCCAAAAACTAGAGTCTCCTGAAATCTCAACATATATTTTTCCATCCAATCTTCATGATACTCTCAAGTAATGATCAGTACACCAATCCCACTTGGATGCTCAAGTTTCGTTCTCCTAACTTGAAGCATTCGTTTGCAGTAACAGTTTGAATTTTTAGGTTTCAGTCTGTTTTCTCCTATATTGACAAATATAGTTCAAACTCGAAATCAAACAAGGTTTGTGCTAGCTTTTTGAAACTTGACAAAATAAAGTAGTTCTACGTTCTATCTCTAAGGTTTGCTTCCTCTTGATGTAGCCTAAAGCAGGGACTGGCGAATAACACTTATATTGAAAGGGGTTGAAAAACTTCCAAAAACTAGAGTGTCCTGAAATCTCAACATATATTTTTTTCATCCAATCTTCAGAATACATTCACGTAATGATCAGTACACCAATCCCACTTGGATGCCAAAGTATTTCTCCTAGATTGAAGCATTCGTTTGCAGGAACAGTTTGATTTTTTAGGTTTCACTCTGTTTTCTCCTATATTGACAGATGCATTTAGAACTCTAAATCAAACACGGTTTGTGCTAGCTTCTTGAAACTTGACACAATAAAGTAGTTCTACGTTCTATCCCTAAGGTTTGTTTCCTCTTGATGTAGCCTTAAGCAGAGACTGGCGAATAACACTTTCAATGAAAGGCGTTGTTAAGCTTCCAAAAAACTACCATCTCCTGAAATCTCAACGTATATTTTTTCATCCTACCTTCATAATCCTTTCAAGTAATAAGCAGTACACCACTCAAACTTGGATGCCCAAGTTTCATTCTCCTAGGTTGAAGCATTCGTTTGCAGGAACAGTTTGAATTTTTAGGTTTCACTCTGTTTTCTCCTATATTGACAGATGCAGTTCGAACTCTAAATCAAACACCGTTTGTGCTAGCTTCTTGAAACTTGACACAATACAGTAGTTCTATGTTCTATCTCAAAGGTTTGTTTCGTCTTGATGTAGCCTTAAGCAGAGACTGGAGAATAACTCATTCAATGTAAGGCGTTGTTAGGCTGCCAAAAAACTACAGTCTCCTGAAATCACAACATATATTTTTTCTTCCGACCTTCATGATACTTTCAAGTAATGAGCAGTACACCAATCAAACTTGGATGCCCAAGTTTCGTTCTCCTAGGTTGAAGAATTCATTTGCAGTAACAGTTTGAATTTTTAGGTTTCACTCTGTTTTCTCCTATATTGACAGATTCAGTTCGAACTCTAAATCAAACACAGTTTGTGCTAGCTTCTTGAAACTTGACACAATAGATTAGTTCTACGTTCTATATCTAAGTTTTGTTTCCTCTTGATGTAGCCTAATGCAGTGACTACGAATAACACTTATATGGAAAGGGGTTGCCAAACTTCCAAACACTAGAGTCTCCTGAAATCTCAACATATATTTTTTCATCCAATCTTCATGATACATTCACGTAATGATCAGTACACCAATCCCACTTGGATGCCCAAGTTTAGTTCTCCTAGATTGAAGCATTCGTTTCCAGGAACAGTTTGAATTTTTAGGTTTCACTCTGTTTTCTCCTATATTGACAGATGCAGTTCGAAATCTAAATCAACACGGTGTGTGCTAGCTTCTTCAAACTTGACACAATACAGTAGTTCTACGTTCTATCTCTAAGGATTGTTTCCTCTTCATGTAGCCTTAAGCAAAAACTGGTGAATAACTCATTCAATGAAAGGCGTTGTTAGGTGCCAAAAAACTACAGTCTCCTGTAATCTCAACATATATTTTTTCTTCCGACCTTCATGATACTTTCAAGTAATGAGCAGTACACCAATCAAACTTGGATGCCCAAGTTTTCTTCTCCTAGGTTGATGCATTCGTTTGCAGTAACAGTTTGAATTCTTAGGTTTCACTCTGTTTTATCCTATATTGACAGATGCAGTTCGAACTCTAAATCAAAACGGTTATGCTAGCTTCTTGAAACTTGACACAATACAGTAGTTCTACGTTCTATCTCTAAGGTTTGTTTCCTCTTGATGTAGCCTTAAGCAAAGACTGGCGAATAACTCATTCAATGAAATGCGTTGTTAGGTTGCCAAAAAAATACAGTCTCCTGTAATCTCAACATATATTTTTTCCTCCGACCTTCATGATACTTTCAAGTAATGAGCAGTACACCAATCAAACTTCGATGCCCAAGTTTCGTTCTCCTAGGTTGAAGCATTCGTTTGCAGTAACAGTTTGAATTTTTAGGTTTCACTCTGTTTTCTCCTATATTGACAGATGCAGTTCGAACTCTAAATCAACACGGTTTGTGCTAGCTTCTTGAAACTTGACACAATACAGTAGTTCTACGTTCTATCTCTAAGGTTTGTTACCTCTTGATGTAGCCTTAAACAATGACTGGTGAATAACTCATTCAATGAAAGGCGTTGTTAGGTTGCCAAAAACTACAGTCTCCTGTAATCTCAACATATATTTTTTCTTCCGAACTTCATGATACTTTCAAGTAATGAGCAGTACACCAATCAAACTTGGATGCCCAAGTTTCGTTCTCCTAGGTTGAATCATTCGTTTACAGTAACAGTTTGAATTTTTAGGTTTCACTCTGTTTTCTCCTATATTGACAAATATAGTTCAAACTGTAAATCAAACAAGGTTTGTGCTAGCTTCTTGAAACTTGACAAAATAAAGTAGTTCTATGGTCTCTCTCTAAGGTTTGCTTCCTCTTGATGTAGCCTAAAGCAGGGACTGGCGAATAACACTTATACTGAAAGGGATTGCCAAGTTTCCAAAAACTAGAGTCTCCTGAAATCTCAACATATATTTTTTCTTCCAATCTTCATGATACTCTCAAGTAATGATCAGTACACCAATCCCACTTTTAATGCTCAAGTTTCGTTCTCCTTCCTTGAAGCATTCATTTGCAGTAACAGTTTGAATTTTTAGGTTTCACTCTGTTTACTCCTGTATTGACAAATATAGTTCAAACTCTAAATCAACACGGTTTGTGCTAGCTTCTTGAAACTTGACAAAATAAAGTAGTTCTACGTTCTATCTCTAAGGTTTGTTTCCTCTTGATGTAGCCTTAAGCAAAGACTGGCGAATAACTCATTCAATGAAATGCGTTGTTAGGTTGCCAAAAAACTACAGTCTCCTGTAATCTCAACATATATTTTTTCTTCCGACCTTCATGATACTTTTATGTAATGAGCAGTACACCAATCAAACTTGGATGCCGTGGTTTCGTTCTTCTAGGTTGAAGCATTCGTTTGCAGTAACAGTTTGAATTTTTAGGTTTCACTCTGTTTTCTCCTATATTGACAGATGCAGTTAGAACTCAAAATCACACACGGTTTGTGCTAGATTCTTGAAACTTGACACAATACAGTAGTTCTACGTTCTATATCTAAGGTTTGTTTCCTCGTGATGTAGCCTAATGCAGGGACTGGGGAATAACACTTATATTGAAATGGGTTGCCAAATTTCCAAAACTAGAGTCTCCTGAAATCTCAACATATATTTTTTCATCCAATCTTCATGATACTCTCAAATAATGATCAGTACACCAATCCCACTTGGATGCTCAAGTTTCGTTCAACTACCTTGAAGCATTCGTTTGCAGTAACAGTTTGAATTTTTGGGTTTCACTCTGTTTTCTCCTATATTGACAGATGCAGTTAGAACTCAAAATCACACATGGTTTGTGCTAGTTTTTGAAACTTGACCCAATACAGTAGTTCTACTTTCTGTCTCTAAGGTTTGCTTCCTCTTGATGTAGCCTAAAGCAGGGACTGGCGAATAACACTTATATTGAAAGGGGTTGCCAAACTTCCAAAAACTAGAGTCTCCTGATATCTTAACATATATTTTTTCATCCAATCTTCAGGATACATTTACGTAATGATCAGTACACCAATCCCACTTTGATGCCAAAGTAGTTCTCCTAGATTATAGCATTCGTTTGCAGGAACAGTTTGAATTTTTAGGTTTCACTCTGTTTTCTCCTATATTGACAGATGCAGTTCGAACTCTAAATCAACACGGTTTCTGCTAGCTTCTTGAAACTTGACACAATAGAGTAGTTCTACATTCTATCTCTAAGGTTTGTTTCCTCTTGACGTAGCCTAATGCAGGGACAGGTGAATAACACTTATATTGAAAGGGGTTGCCAAATTTCCAAAAATTAGAGTCTCCTGAAATCTCAACATATATTTTTTCATCCAATCTTCATGATACTCTCAAGTAATGTTCAGTACACCAATCCCACTTGGATGCTCAAGTTTAGTTCTCCTAGATTGAAGCATTCGTTTCCAGGAACAGTTTGAATTTTTAGGTTTCACTCTGTTTTCTCCTATATTGACAGATGCAGTTCGAACTCTAAATCAACACGGTTTGTGCTAGCTTCTTGAAACTTTACACAATACAGTAATTCTACGTTCTGTCTCAAAGGTTTGTTTCCTCTTGATGTAGCCTTAAGCAAAGACTGGCGAATAACTCATTCAATGAAATGCGTTGTTAAGTTGCCAAAAAACTACAGTCTCCTGTAATCTCAACATATATTTTTTCTTCCGACCTTCTTGATACTTTCAAGTAATGAGCAGTACACCAATCAAACTTGGATGCCCAAGTTTCGTTCTCCTAGGTTGAAGCATTCGTTTGCAGTAACAGTTTGAATTTTTAGGTTTCACTCTATTTTCTCCTATATTGACAAATATAGTTCAAACTCTAAAGCAAACAAGGTTTGTGCTAGCTTCTTGAAACTTGACAAAATAAAGTAGTTCTACCTTCTGTCTCTAAGGTTTTCTTCCTCTTCATGTAGCCTAAAGCAGGGATTGGCGAATAACACTTATATTGAAAGGGGTTGCCAAACTTCCAAACACTAGAGTCTCCTGAAATCTCAACATATATTTTTTCATCCAATCTTCAGGATACATTCACGTAATGATCAGTACAACAATCCCACTTGGATGCCAAAGTAGTTCTAATAGATTGAAGCATTCGTTTGCAGGAACAGTTTGAATTTTTAGGTTTCATTCTGTTTTCTCCTATATTGACAGATGCAGTTAGAACTCTAAATCAAACACGGTTTGTGCTAGCTTCTTGAAACTTGACACAATAAAGTAGTTCTACGTTCTATCCCTAATGTTTGTTTCCTCTTGATGTAGCCTTAAGCAGAGACTGGCGAATAACACTTTCAATGAAAGGCGTTGTTAAACTTCCAAAAAACTACCATCTCCTGAAATCTCAACGTATATTTTTTCATCCGACCTTCATGATACATTCAAGTAATAAGCAGTACACCAATCAAACTTGGATGCCCAAGTTTTGTTCTCCTAGGTTGATGCATTCGTTTGCAATAACAGTTTGAATTTTTAGGTTTCACTCTGTTTTCTCCTATATTGACAGATGCAGATCGAACTCTAAATCAAACACGGTTTCTGCTAGCTTCTTGAAACTTGACACAATAGAGTAGTTCTACATTCTATCTCTAAGGTTTGTTTCCTCTTGACGTAGCCTAATGCAGGGACAGGCGAATAACACTTTTATTGAAATGGGTTGCCAAATTTCCAAAAACTAGAGTCTCCTGAAATCTCAACATATATTTTTTCATGCAATCTTCATGATACTCTCAAGCAATGTTCAGTACACCAATCCCACTTGGATGCTCAAGTTTAGTTCTCCTAGATTGAAGCATTCGTTTGCAGTAACAGTTTGAATTTTTAGGTTTCACTCTGTTTTCTCCTATATTGACAGATGCAGTTCGAACTCTAAATCAACACGGTTTGTGCTAGCTTCTTCAAACTTGACACAATACAGTAGTTCTACGTTCTATCTCTAAGGATTGTTTCCTCTTGATGTAGCCTTAAGCAAAGACTGGTGAATAATTCATTCAAAGAAAGGCGTTGTTAGGTTGCCAAAAAACTACACTCTCCTGTAATCTCAACATAAATTTTTTCTTCCGAACTTCATGATACTTTCAAGTAATGAGCAGTACACCAATCAAACTTGGATGCCCAAGTTTTGTTCTCCTAGGTTGATGCATTCGTTTGCAGTAACAGTTTGAATTTTTAGGTTTCACTCTGTTTTCTCCTATATTGACAGATGCAGTTCGAACTCTAAATCAAACACGGTTTCTGCTAACTTCTTGAAACTTGACACAATAGAGTAGTTCTACATTCTATCTCTAAGGTTTGTTTCCTCTTGACGTAGCCTAATGCAGGGACAGGCGAATAACACTTATATTGAAAGGGGTTGCCAGATTTCCCAAAACTAGAGTCTCCTGAAATCTCAACATATATTTTTTCATCCAATCTTCATGATACTCTCAAGTAATGTTCAGTACACCAATCCCACTTGGATGTTCAAGTTTAGTTCTCCTAGATTGAAGCATTAGTTTGCAGTAACAGTTTGAATTTTTAGGTTTCACTCTGTTTTCTCCTATATTGACAGATGCAGTTCGAACTCTAAATCAACACGGTTTGTGCTAGCTTCTTGAAACTTGACACATTACAGTAGTTCTACTTTCTATCTCTAAGGTTTGTTTCCTCTTGATGTAGCCTTTAGCAAAACTGGCGAATAACTCATTCAATGAAATGCGGTGTTTGGTTGCCAAAAAATACAGTCTCCTGTAATCTCAACATATATTTTTTTCCTCCGACCTTCATGATACTTTCAAGTAATGAGCAGTACACCAATCCCACTTGGATGCCCAAGTTTAGTTTTCCTAGATTGAAGCATTCGTTTCCAGGAACAGTTTGAATTTTTAGGTTTCACTCTGTTTTCTCCTATATTGACAGATGCAGTTCGAACTCTAAATCAACACGGTTTGTGCTAGCTTCTTGAAACTTGACACATTACAGTAGTTCTACTTTCTATCTCTAAGGTTTGTTTCCTCTTGATGTAGCCTTTAGCAAAACTGGCGAATAACTCATTCAATGAAATGCGGTGTTTGGTTGCCAAAAAATACAGTCTCCTGTAATCTCAACATATATTTTTTTCCTCCGACCTTCATGATACTTTCAAGTAATGAGCAGTACACCAATCCCACTTGGATGCCCAAGTTTAGTTTTCCTAGATTGAAGCATTCGTTTCCAGGAACAGTTTGAATTTTTAGGTTTCACTCTGTTTTCTCCTATATTGACAAATATAGTTCAAACTCTAAATCCAACAAGGTTTGTGCTAGCTTCTTGAAACTTGACAAAATAAAGTAGTTCTACGTTTTATCTCTAATGTTTGCTTCCTCTTGATGTAGATTAAGCAGGGACTGGGGAATAACACTTATATTGAAAGGGGTTGCCAAAATTCCAAAAACTAGAGATTCCTGAAATCTCAACATATATTTTTTCATCCAATCTTCATGATACATTCACGTAATGATCAGTACACCAATCCCACTTGGATGCCAAAGGTTAGTTCTCCTAGATTGAAGAATTCGATTGCAGGAACATTTTGAATTTTTAGGTTTCACTCTGTTTTCTCCTATATTGACAGATGCAGTTAGAATTCTAAATCAAACATGGTTTGTGCTAGCTTCTTGAAACTTGACACAATAAATTAGTTCTACGTTCTATTCCTATGGTTTGTTTCCTCTTGATGTAGCGTTAAGCAGAGACTGGTGAATAACACTTTCAATGAAAGGCATTGTTAAGCTTCCTAAAAACTATGATCTCCTATAATCTCAACATATATTTTTTCATCCGGCCTTCATGATTCTTTCAAGTAATAAGCAGTACACCACTCAAACTTGGATGCCCAAGTTTCGTTCTCCTAGGTTGAATCATTCGTTTGCAGGAACAGTTTGAATTTTTAGGTTTCACTCTGTTTTCTCCTATATTGACAGATGCAGTTCGAACTCTAAATCAAACACGGTTTTTGCTAGCTTCTTGAAACTTGACACAATACAGTAGTTCTACGTTCTATCCCTAAGGTTTGTTTCCTCTTGATGTAGCCTAATGCAGGGACTGGCGAATAACACTTATATTGAAAGGGGTCTCCAAACTTCCAAAAACTAGAGTCTCCTGAAATCTCAACATATATTTTTCCATCCAATATTCATGATACTCTCAAGTAATGATCAGTACACCAATCCAACTTGGATGCTCAAGTTTCGTTCTCCTACCTTGAAGCATCCGTTTGCAGTAACAGTTTGAATTTTTAGGTTTCACTCTGTTTTCTCCTATATTGACAAATATAGTTCAAACTCTAAATCAAACAAGGTTTGTGCTAGCTTCTTGAAACTTGAAAAAATAAAGTAGTTCTACGTTCTATCTCTAAGGTTTGCTTCCTCTTGATGTAGCCTAAAGCAGGGACTGGCAAATAACACTTATAGTGAAAGGGGTTGCCAAACTTCCAAAAACTAGAGTCTACTGAAATCTCAACATATATTTTTTCATCCAATCTTCATGATACATTCACGTAATTATCAGTACACCAATCCCAATTGGATGCCCAAGTTTAGTTCTCCTAGATTGAAGCATTCGTTTGCAGAAACAGTTTGAATTTTTAGGTTTCACTCTGTTTTCTCCTATATTGACAGATGCAGTTCGAACTCTAAATCAAACACAGTTTGTGCTAGCTTCTTGAAACTTGACACAATACAGTAGTTCTACGTTCTATCTCTAAGTTTTGTTTCCTCTTGATGTAGCCTTAAGCAAAGACTGGCGAATATCTCATTCAATGAAATGCATTGTTAGGTTGCCAAAAAACTACAGTCTGCTGTAAAACCAACATATATTTTTTCTTCCGACCTTCATGATACTTTCAAGTAAAGAGCAGTACACCAATCAAACTTGGATACCCTAGTTTCGTTCTTCTACGTTGAAGCATTCGTTTGCAGTAACAGTTTGAATTTTTAGGTTTCACTCTGTTTTCTCCTATATTGACAGATGCAGTTCGAACTCTAAATCAACACGGTTTGTGCTAGCTTCTTGAACTTGACACAATACACTAGTTCTACGTTCTATCTCTAAGGTTTGTTTCCTCTTGATGTACCCTTAAGCAAAGACTGGTGAATAGCTCATTCAATGAAAGGCGTTGTTAGGTTGCCAAAAAACTACAGTCTCCTGTAATATCAACATATATTTTTTCTTCCTACATTCATGATACTTTCAAGTAACGAGCAGTACACCAATCAAACTTGGATGCCCAAGTTTTGCTCCCCTAGGTTGAAGCATTCGTTTGCAGTAACAGTTTTAATTTTTAGGTTTCACTCTGTTTTCTCCTATATTGACAGATGCAGTTCGAACTCTAAATCAAACACGTTTTCTGCTAGCTTCTTGAAACTTGAAACAATACAGTAGTTCTACGTTCTTTCTCTAAGTTTTGTTTCCTCTTGATGTAAGCTAATGCAGGGACTGCGAATAACACTTATATGGAAAGGGGTTGCCAAACTTCCAAACACTAGAGTCTCCAGAAATCTCAACATATATTTTTTCATCCAATCTTCATGATACATTCACGTAATGATCACTACTCCAATCCCACTTGGATGCGCAAGTTTAGTTCTCTTAGATTGAAGCATTCGTTTCCAGGAACAGTTTGAATTTTTAGGTTTCACTCTGTTTTCTCGTATATTGACAGATGAAGTTCGAATTCTAAATCAACACGGTTTGTGCTAGCTTCTTGAACTTGACACAATACAGTAGTTCTAAGTTCTATCTCTAAGGTTTGTTTCCTCTTGATGTAGCCTTAAGCAAAGACTGCTGAATAACTCATTCAATGAAATGCGTTGTTAGGTTGC
Organism: Callospermophilus lateralis; assembly: GCF_048772815.1. Lineage (NCBI taxonomy): Eukaryota > Metazoa > Chordata > Mammalia > Rodentia > Sciuridae > Callospermophilus > Callospermophilus lateralis. Next base: position 28,425 of record NW_027517459.1, on the reverse strand, counting down.
CAATGAACTACAGTCTGCTGTAATCTCAACATATATTTTTTCTTCCGACCTTCATGATACTATCAAGTAATGAGCAGTACACCAATCAAACTTGGATGCCCTAGTTTCGTTCTTCTAGGTTGAAGCATTCGTTTGCAGTAACAGTTTGAATTTTTAGGTTTCACTCTGTTTTCTCCTATATTGACAGATGCAGTTCGAACTATAAATCAACACGGTTTGTGCTAGCTTCTTGAAACTTGACACAATACAGTAGTTCTACATTCTATCTCTAAGGTTTGTTTCCTCTTGATGTAGCCTTAAGCAAAGACTGGTGAATAACTCATTCAATGAAAGGCGTTGTTAGGTTGCCAAAAACTGCAGTCTCCTGTAATGTCAACATATATTTTTTCTTCCGAACTTCATGATACTTTCAAGTAATGAGCAGTACTCCAATCAAAATTGGATGCCCAAGTTTTGTTCTCCTAGGTTGAAGCATTCGTTTGCAGTCACAGTTTGAATTTTTAGGTTTCACTCTGTTTTCTCCTATATTGACAGATGCAGTTCAAACTCTAAATCAAACAAGGTTTCTGCTAGCTTCTTGAAACTTGACACAATACAATAGTTCTACGTTCTATCTCTAAGGTTTTTTTCCTCTTGATGTAGCCTAATGCAGGGACTGGCGAATAATACTTATATTGAAAGGGGTTGCCAAACTTCCAAAAACTAGAGTCTCCTGAAATCTCAACATATATTTTTTCATCCAATATTCATGGTACTCTCAAGAAATGAGCAGTACAAAAATCCCACTTGGATGCTCATGTTTCGTTCTCCTAACTTGAAGCATTCGTTTGCAGTAACAGTTTGAATTTTTAGGTTTCACTCTGTTTTCTCCTGTATTGACAAATATAGTTCAAACTCTAAATCCAACAAGGTTTGTGCAAGCTTCTTGAAACTTAACACAATACAGTAGTTCTACGTTCTGTATCTAAGTTTTGTTTCCTCTTGATGTAGCCTAATGCAGGGACTATGAATAACACTTATAAGGAAAGGGGTTGCCAAATTTCCAAAAACTAGAGTCTCCTGAAATCTCAACATATATTTTTAAATCCAATCTTTATGATACTCTCAAGTAATGTTCAGTACACCAATCCCACTTCAATGCTCAAGTTTAGTTCTCCTAGATTGAAGCATTCGTTTCCAGGAACAGTTTGAATTTTTAGGTTTCACTCTGTTTTCTCCTATATTGACAGATGCAGTTCGAACTCTAAATCAACACGGTTTGTGCTAGCTTCTTCAAAATTGACACAATACAGTAGTTTTACGTTCTATCTCTAAGGATTTTTTCCTCTTGATGTAGCCTTAAGCAAAGACTGGTGAATAACTCATTCAATGAAAGGCGTTGTTAGGTGGCCAAAAAACTACAGTCTCCTGTAATCTCAACATATATTTTTTTCTTCCGACCTTCATGATACTTTCAAGTAATGAGCAGTACACCAATCAAACGTGGATGCCCAAGTTTTGTTCTCCTAGGTTGATGCATTCGTTTGCAGTAACAGTTTGAATTTTAAGGTTTCACTCTGTTTTCTCCTATATTGACAGATGCAGTTCGAACTCTAAATCAAACACGGTTTCTGCTAGCTTCTTGAAACTTGACACAATAGAGTAGTTCTACATTCTATCTCTAAGGTTTGTTTCCTCTTGACGTAGCCTAATGCAGAGACAGGCGAATAACACTTATATTGAAAGGGGTTGCCAAATTTCCAAAACCTAGAGTCTCCTGAAATCTCAACATATATTTTTTCATTCAATTTTCATGATAGTCTCAAGTAATGTTCAGTACACCAATCCCACTTGGATGCTCAAGTTTAGTTCTCCTAGATTGAAGCATTCGTTTGCAGGAACAGTTTGAATTTTTAGGTTTCACTCTGTTTTCTCCTATATTGACAGATGCAGTTCGAACTCTAAATCAACACGGTTTGTGATAGCTTCTTGAAACTTTACACAATACAGTAGTTCTACGTTCTGTCTCTAAGGTTTGTTTCCTCTTGATGTAGCCTTAAGCAAAGACTGGCGAATAACTCATTCAATGAAATGCGTTGTTAGGTTGCCAAAAAACTACAGTCTTCTGTAATCTCAACATATATTTTTTCTTCCGACCTTCATGATACTTTCAAGTAATGAGCAGTACACCAATCAAACTTGGATGCCCTAGTTTCGTTCTTCTAGGTTGAAGCATTCGTTTGCAGTAACAGTTTGAATTTTTAGGTTTCACTCTGTTTTCTCCTATATTGACAGATGCAGTTCAAACTCTAAATCAACACGGTTTAGCTAGCTTCTAGAAACTTGACACAATACAGTAGTTCTACGTTCTATCTCTAAGGTTTGTTTCCTCTTGATGTAGCCTTAAGCAGAGACTGGCGAATAACTCATTCAATGAAATGCGGTGTTAGGTTGCCAAAAAAATACAGTCTTCTGTAATCTCAACATATATTTTTTCCTCCGACCTTCATGATACTTTCAAGTAATGAGCAGTACACCAATCTAACTTGGATGCCCAAGTTTCGTTCTCCTAGGTTGAAGCATTCGTTTGCAGTAACAGTTTGAATTTTTAGGTTTCACTCTGTTTTCTCCTATATTGACAAATATAGTTCAAACTCTAAAGCAAACAAGGTTTGTGCTAGCTTCTTGAAACTTGAAAAAATAAAGTAGTTCTACGTTCTGTCTCCAAGGTTTGCTTCCTCTTGATGTAGCCTAAAGCAGGGACTGGCGAATAACACTTATATTGAAAGGGGTTGCCAAACTTCCAAAAACTAGAGTCTCCTGAAATCTCAACATATATTTTTTCATCCAATCTTCAGGATACATTGACGTAATGATCAGTACAACAATCCCACTTGGATGCCAAAGTAGTTCTCCTAGATTGAAGCATTCGTTTCCAGGAACAGTTTGAATTTTTAGGTTTCATTCTGTTTTCTCCTATATTGACAGATGCAGTTCGAACTCTAAATCAACACGGTGTGTGCTAGCTTCTTCAAACTTGACACAATACAGTAGTTCTACGTTCTATCTCTAAGGATTGTTTCCTCTTGATGTAGCCTTAAGCAAAGACTGGTGAATAATTCATTCAATGAAAGGCGTTGTTAGGTTGCCAAAAAACTACAGTCTCCTGTAATTTCAACATATATTTTTTCTTCCGAACTTCATGATACTTTCAAGTAATGAGCAGTACACCAATCCCACTTGGATGCCCAAGTTTAGTTCTCCTAGATTGAAGCATTCGTTTCCAGGAACAGTTTGAATTTTTAGGTTTCACTCTGTTTTCTCCTATATTGACAGATGCAGTTCGAACTCTAAATCAAACACGGTTTCTGCTAGCGTCTTGAAACTTGACACAATACAGTAGTTCTACGTTCTATCTCTAAGGTTTGTTTCCTCTTGATGTAGCCTAATGCAGGGACTGGCGAATAACACTTATATTGAAAGGGGTTGCCAAACTTCCAAAAACTAGAGTCTCCTGAAATCTCAACATATATTTTTTCATCCAATCTTCATGGTACTCTCAAGAAATGATCAGTACAAAAATCCCACTTGGATGCTCAAGTTTCGTTCTCCTAACTTGAAGCATTCGTTTGCAGTAACAGTTTGAATTTTTAGGGTTCACTCTTTTTTCTCCTATATTGACAAATATAGTTAAAACTATAAATCCAACAAGGTTTGTGCTAGCTTCTTGAAACTTGACAAAATAAAGTAGTTCTACGTTCTATCTCTAAGGTTTGCTTCCTCTTGATGTAGCCTAAAGCAGGGACAGGCGAATAACACTTATATTGAAAGGGGTTGCCAAAATTCCAAAAACTAGAGACTCCTGAAATCTCAACATATATTTTTTCATCCAATCTTCATGATACATTCACGTAATGATCAGTACACCAATCCCACTTGGATGCCCAAGTTTAGTTCTCCTAGATTGAAGCATTCGTTTGCAGGAACATTTTGAATTTTTAGGTTTCACTCTGTTTTCTCCTATATTGACAGATGCAGTTAGAACTCTAAATCAAACACGGTTTGTGCTAGCTTCTTGAAACTTGACACAATAAAGTAGTTCTACGTTCTATCCCTAAGGTTTGTTTCCTCTTGATGTAGCCTTAAGCAGAGACTGGTGAATAACACTTTCAATGAAAGGCATTGTTAAGCTTCCTAAAAACTACGATCTCCTGAAATCTCAACATATATTTTTTCATCCGACCTTCATGATTCTTTCAAGTAATAAGCAGTACACCACTCAAACTTGGATGCCCACGTTTCGTTCTCCTAGTTTGAAGCACCGTTTGCCGGAACAGTTTGAATTTTTAGGTTTCACTCTGTTTTCTCCTATATTGACAGATGCAGTTCGAACTCTAAATCAAACACGGTTTCTGCTAGCTTCCTAAAACTTGACACAATACAGTAGTTCTACGTTCTATCCCTAAGGTTTGTTTCCTCTTGATGTAGCCTAATGCAGGGACTGGTGAATAACACTTATATTGAAAGGGGTCTCCAAAATTCCAAAAACTAGAGTCTCCTGAAATCTCAACATATATTTTTCCATCCAATCTTCGTGATACTCTCAAGTAATGATCAGTACATCAATCCCACTTGGATGCTCAAGTTTCGTTCTTCTACCTTGAAGCATTCGTTTGCAGTAACAGTTTGAATTTTTAGGTTTCACTCTTTTTTCTCCTATATTGACAAATATAGTTCAAACTCTAAATCAAACAAGGTTTGTGCTAGCTTCCTGAAACTTGACAAAATAAAGTAGTTCTACGTTCTATCTCTAAGGTTTGCTTCCTCTTGATGTAGCCTAAAGCAGGGACTGGCGAATAACACTTATATTGAAAGGGGTTGCCAAACTTCCAAAAACTAGAGTCTTCTGAAATCTCAACATATATTTTTTCATCCAATCTTCATGATACATTCACGTAATGATCAGTACACCAATCCCACTTGGATGCCCAAGTTTAGTTCTCCTAGATTGAACCATTCGTTGCAGGAACAGTTTGAATTTTTAGGTTTCACTCTGTTTTCTCCTATATTGACAGATGCAGTTCGAACTCTAAATCAAACATGGTTTGTGCTAGCTTCTTGAAACTTGACACAATACAGTAGTTCTACGTTCTATCTCTAAGGATTGTTTCCTTTTGATGTAGCCTTAAGCAGAGACTGGAGAATAACTCATTCAATGAAAGGCTTTGTTAGGCTGCCAAAAAACTACAGTCTCCTGAAATCACAACATATATTTTTTCTTCCGACCTTCATGATACTTTCAAGTAATGAGAAGTACACAAATCAAACTTGGATGCCAAAGTTTCGTTCTCCTAGGTTGAAGCATTCGTTTGCCGTAACAGTTTGAAATTTTAGGTTTCACTCTGTTTTTTCCTATATTGACAAATATAGTTCAAACTCTAAATCAAACAAGGTTTGTTCTAGCTTCTTGAAACTTGACAAAATAAAGTATTTCTACGTTCTATCTCGAAGGTTTCCTTGGTCTTGATGTAGCCTAATGCAGGGACTGGCGAATAACACTTATATTGAAAGGGGTTGCCAAACTTCCAAAAACTAGAGTCTCCTGAAATCTCAACATATATTTTTTCATCCGACTTTCATGATACTTTCAAGTAATAAGCAGTACACCACTCAAACTTCGATACCCAAGTTTCGTTCTCCTAGGTTGAAGCATTGGTTTGCAGGAACAGTTTGAATTTTTAGGTTTCACTCTGTTTTCTCCTATATTGACAGATGCAGTTCGAACTCTAAATCAAACACGGTTTGTGCTAGCTTCTTGAAACTTGACACAATACAGTAGTTCTACGTTCTATCTCTAAGGTATGTTTGGTCTTGATGTAGCCTTAAGCAGAGACTGGAGAATAACTCATTCAATGAAAGTCATTGTTAGGCTGCCAAAAAACTACACTCTCCTGAAATCACAACATATATTTTTTCTTCCGACCTTCAAGATACTTTCAAGTAATGAGCAGTACACCAATCCCACTTGGATGCCCAAGTTTAGTTCTCCTAGATTGAAGAATTCGTTTGCAGGAACAGTTTGAATTTTTAGGTTTCACTCTGTTTTCTCCTATATTGACAGATGCAGTTCGAACTCTAAATCAAACACGGTTTCTGCTAGCTTCTTGAAACTTGACACAATACAGTAGTTCTACGTTCTATTCCTAAGGTTTGTTTCCTCTTGATGTAGCCTAATGCAGGGACTGGCGAATAACACTTATATTGAAAGGGGTCTCCAAACTTCCAAAAACTAGAGTCCCCTGAAATCTCAACATATATTTTTCCATCCAATCTTCATGATACTCTCAAGTAATGATCAGTACACCAATCCAACTTGGATGCTCAAGTTTCGTTCTCCTACCTTGAAGCATTCGTTTGCAGTAACAGTTTGAATTTTTATGTTTCACTCTGTTTTCTCCTATATTGACAAATATAGTTCAAACTCAAAATCAAACAAGGTTTGTGCTAGCTTCTTGAAACTTGAAAAAATAAAGTAGTTCTACGTTCTATCTCTAAGGTTTGCTTCCTCTTGATGTAGATTAAAGCAGGGACTGGCGAATAACACTTATATTGAAAGGGGTTGCCAAACTTCCAAAAACTAGAGTCTCCTGAAATCTCAACATATATTTTTTCATCCAATCTTCATGATACATTCACGTAATGATCATTACACCAATCCCAATTGGATGCCCAAGTTTAGTTCTCCTAGATTGAAGCATTCGTTTGCAGGAACAGTTTGAATTTTTAGGTTTCACTCTGTTTTCTCCTATATTGACAGATGCAGTTCGAACTCTAAATCAAACACAGTTTGTGCTAGCTTCTTGAAACTTGACACAATACAGTAGTTCTACGTTCTATCTCTAGTTTTGTTTCCTCTTGATGTAGCCTTAAGCAAAGACTGGCGAATATCTCATTCAATGAAATGCATTGTTAGGTTGCCAAAAAACTACAGTCTGCTGTAAAACCAACATATATTTTTTCTTCTGACCTTCATGATACTTTCAAGTAAAGAGCAGTATACCAATCAAACTTGGATACCCTAGTTTCGTTCTTCTACGTTGAAGCATTCGTTTGCAGTAACAGTTTGAATTTTTAGGTTTCACTCTGTTTTCTCCTATATTGACAGATGCAGTTCGAACTCTAAATCGACACGTTTTGTGCTAGCTTCTTGAACTTGACACAATACAGTAGTTCTACGTTCTATCTCTAAGGTTTGTTTCCTCTTGATGTACCCTTAAGCAAAGACTGGTGAATAGCTCATTCAATGAAAGGCGTTGTTAGGTTGCCAAAAAACTACAGTCTCCTGTAATATCAACATATATTTTTTCTTCCTACATTCATGATACTTTCAAGTAACGAGCAGTACACCAATCAAATTTGGATGCCCAAGTTTTGCTCCCCTAGGTTGAAGCATTCGTTTGCAGTAACAGTTTGAATTTTTAGGTTTCACTCTGTTTTCTCCTATATTGACAAATATAGTTCAAACTCTTAATCAAACACGGTTTCTGCTAGCTTCTTGAGACTTGACACAATACAGTAGTTCTACGTTCTGTCTCAAAGGTTTGTTTCATCTTGATGTAGCCTTAAGCAGAGACTGGAGAATAACTACTTCAATGAAAGGCATTGTTAGGCTGCCACAAAACTACAGTCTCCTGAAATCACAACATATATAATTTCTTCCGACCTTCATGATAATTTCAAGTAATGAGCAGTACACCAATCAAACTTGCATGCCCAAGTTTTGTTCTCCTAGGTTGAAGAATTCGTTTGCAGTAACAGTTTGAATTTTTAGGTTTCACTCTGTTTTCTCCTATATTGACAGATGCAGTTCGAACTCTAAATCAAACACGGTTTCTGCTAGCTTCTTGAAACTTGACACAATACAGTAGTTCTACGTTCTATCCCTAAGGTTTGTTTCCTCTTGATGTAGCCTAATGCAGGGACTGGCGAATAACACTTATATTGAAAGGGGTCTCCAAACTTCCAAAAACTAGAGTCCCCTGAAATCTCAACATATATTTTTCCATCCAATCTTCATGATACTCTCAAGTAATGATCAGTACACCAATCCAACTTGGATGCTCAAGTTTCGTTCTCCTACCTTGAAGCATTCGTTTGCAGTAAGAGTTTGAATTTTTATGTTTCACTCTGTTTTCTCCTATATTGACAAATATAGTTCAAACTCAAAATCAAACAAGGTTTGTGCTAGCTTCTTGAAACTTGAAAAAATAAAGTAGTTCTACGTTCTATCTCTAAGGTTTGCTTCCTCTTGATGTAGCCTAAAGCAGGGACTGGCGAATAACACTTATATTGAAAGGGGTTGCCAAACTTCCAAAAACTAGAGTCTCCTGAAATCTCAACATATATTTTTTCATCCAATCTTCATGATACATTCACGTAATGATCATTACACCAATCCCAATTGGATGCCCAAGTTTAGTTCTCCTAGATTGAAGCATTCGTTTGCAGGAACAGTTTGAATTTTTAGGTTTCACTCTGTTTTCTCCTATATTGACAGATGCAGTTCGAACTCTAAATCAAACACAGTTTGTGCTAGATTCTTGAAACTTGACACAATACAGTAGTTCTACGTTCTATCTCTAGTTTTGTTTCCTCTTGATGTAGCCTTAAGCAAAGACTGGCGAATATCTCATTCAATGAAATGCGTTGTTAGGTTGCCAAAAAACTACAGTCTGCTGTAAAACCAACATATATTTTTTCTTCCGACCTTCATGATACTTTCAAGTAAAGAGCAGTATACCAATCAAACTTGGATACCCTAGTTTCGTTCTTCTACGTTGAAGCATTCGTTTGCAGTAACAGTTTGAATTTTTAGGTTTCACTCTGTTTTCTCCTATATTGACAGATGCAGTTCGAACTCTAAATCAACACGGTTTGTGCTAGCTTCTTGAACTTGACACAATACAGTAGTTCTACGTTCTATCTCTAAGGTTTGTTTCCTCTTGATGTACCCTTAAGCAAAGACTGGTGAATAGCTCATTCAATGAAAGGCGTTGTTAGGTTGCCAAAAAACTACAGTCTCCTGTAATATCAACATATATTTTTTCTTCCTACATTCATGATACTTTCAAGTAACGAGCAGTACACCAATCAAACTTGGATGCCCAAGTTTTGCTCCCCTAGGTTGAAGCATTCGTTTGCAGTAACAGTTTGAATTTTTAGGTTTCACTCTGTTTTCTCCTATATTGACAAATATAGTTCAAACTCTTAATCAAACACGGTTTCTGCTAGCTTCTTGAGACTTGACACAATACAGTAGTTCTACGTTCTGTCTCAAAGGTTTGTTTCGTCTTGATGTAGCCTTAAGCAGAGACTGGAGAATAACTCCTTCAATGAAAGGCATTGTTAGGCTGCCACAAAACTACAGTCTCCTGAAATCACAACATATATAATTTCTTCCGACCTTCATGATACTTTCAAGTAATGAGCAGTACACCAATCAAACTTGCATGCCCAAGTTTTGTTCTCCTAGGTTGAAGAATTCGTTTGCAGTAACAGTTTGAATTTTTAGGTTTCACTCTGTTTTCTCCTATATTGACAGATGCAGTTCGAACTCTAAATCAAACACAGTTTGTGCTAGCTTCTTGAAACTTGACACAATACAGTAGTTCTACGTTCTATATCTAAGTTTTGTTTCCTCTTGATGTAGCCTAATGCAGGGACTAAGAATAACACTTATATGGAAAGGGGTTGCCAAACTTCCAAACACTAGAGTCTCCTGAAATCTCAACATATATTTTTTCATCCAATCTTCATGATACATTCACGTAATGATCAGTACACCAATCCCACTTGGATGCTCAAGTTTAGTTCTCCTAGATTGAAGCAATCGTTTCCAGGAACAGTTTGAATTTTTAGGTTTCACTCTGTTTTCTCCTATATTGAGAGATGCAGTTCGAACTCTAAATCAAACACGGTTTCTGCTAGCTTCTTGAGACTTGACACAATACAGTAGTTCTACGTTCTATCTCAAAGGATTGTTTCCTCTTGATGTAGCCTTAAGCAAAGACTGGTGAATAACTCATTCAATGAAAGGCGTTGTTAGGTTGCCAAAAAACTACAGTCTCCTGTAGTCTCAATATATATTTTTTCTTCCGACCTTCATGATACTTTCAAGTAATGAGCAGAACACCAATCAAACTTGGATGCCCAAGTTTTGTTCTCCTAGGTTGATGCATTCGTTTGCAGTAACAGTTTGAATTTTTAGGTTTCAGTCTGTTTTCTACTATATTGACAGATGCAGTTCGAACTCTAAATCAAACACGGTTTCTGCTAGCTCCATGAAACTTGACACTATAGAGTAGTTCTACATTCTATCTCTAAGGTTTGTTTCCTCTTGACGTAGCCTAATGCAGGGACAGGCGAATAACACTTATATTGAAAGGGGTTGCCAAATTTCCAAAAACTAGAGTCTCCTGAAATCTCAACATATATTTTTTCATTGAATCTTCATGATACTCTCAAGTAATTTTCAGTACACAATCACACTTGGATGCTCAAGTTTAGTTCTCCTAGATTGAAGCATTCGTTTGCAGTAACAGTTTGAATTTTTAAGTTTCACTCCGTTTTCTCCTATACTGACAGATGCAGTTCGAACTCTAAATCAACACGGTTTGTGCTAGCTTCTTCAAACTTGACACAATACAGTAGTTCTACGTTCTATCTCTAAGGATTTCTTCCTCTTGATGTAGCCTTAAGCAAAGACTGGTGAATAACTCATTCAATGAAAGGCGTTGTTAGGTTGCCAAAAAACTACAGTCTCCTGTAATCTCAACATATATTTTTTCTTCCGAACTTCATGATACTTTCAAGTAATGAGCAGTACACCAATCAAACTTGGATGCCCAAGTTTTGTTCTCCTAGGTTGATGCATTCGTTTGCAGTAACAGTTTGAATTTTAAGGTTTCACTCTGTTTTCTCCTATATTGACAGATGCAGTTCGAACTCTAAATCAAACACGGTTTCTGCTAGCTTCTTGAAACTTGACACTATAGAGTAGTTCTACATTCTATCTCTAAGGTTTGTTTCCTCTTGACGTAGCCTAATGCAGGGACAGGCGAATAACACTTATATTGAAAGGGGTTGCCAAATTTCCAAAAACTAGAGTCTCCTGAAATCTCAACATATATTTTTTCATCCAATTTTCATGATACTCTCAAGTAATGTTCAGTACACCAATCCCACTTGGATGCTCAAGTTTAGTTCTCCTAGATTGAAGCATTCGTTTGCAGGAACAGTTTGAATTTTTAGGTTTCACTCTGTTTTCTCCTATATTGACAGATGCAGTTCGAACTCTAAATCAACACGGTTTGTGATAGCTTCTTGAAACTTTACACAATACAGTAGTTCTACGTTCTGTCTCTAAGGTTTGTTTCCTCTTGATGTAGACTTAAGCAAAGACTGGCGAATAACTCATTCAATGAAATGCGTTGTTAGGTTGCCAAAAAACTACAGTCTTCTGTAATCTCAACATATATTTTTTCTTCCGACCTTCATGATACTTTCAAGTAATGAGCAGTACACCAATCAAACTTGGATGCCCTAGTTTCGTTCTTCTAGGTTGAATCATTCGTTTGCAGTAACAGTTTGAATTTTTAGGTTTCACTCTGTTTTCTCCTATATTGACAGATGCAGTTCAAACTTTAAATCAACACGGTTTAGCTAGCTTCTTGAAACTTGACACAATACAGTAATTCTACGTTCTATCTCTAAGGTTTGTTTCCTCTTGATGTAGCCTTAAGCAAAGACTGGCGAATAACTCATTCAATGAAATGCGGTGTTAGGTTGCCAAAAAAATACAGTCTCCTGTAATCTCAACATATATTTTTTCCTCCGACCTTCATGATACTTTCAAGTAATGAGCAGTACACCAATCTAACTTGGATGCCCAAGTTTCGTTCTCCTAGGTTGAAGCATTCGTTTGCAGTAACAGTTTGAATTTTTAGGTTTCACTCTGTTTTCTCCTATATTGACAAATATAGTTCAAACTCTAAAGCAAACAAGGTTTGTGCTAGCTTCTTGAAACTTGAAAAAATAAAGTAGTTCTACGTTCTGTCTCCAAGGTTTGCTGCCTCTTGATGTAGCCTAAAGCAGGGACTGGCGAATAACACTTATATTGAAAGGGGTTGCCAAACTTCCAAAAACTAGAGTCTCCTGAAATCTCAACATATATTTTTTCATCCAATCTTCAGGATACATTGACGTAATGATCAGTACAACAATCCCACTTGGATGCCAAAGTAGTTCTCCTAGATTGAAGCATTCGTTTGCAGGAACAGTTTGAATTTTTAGGTTTCATTCTGTTTTCTCCTATATTGACAGATGCAGTTCGAACTCTAAATCAACACGGTGTGTGCTAGCTTCTTCAAACTTGACACAATACAGTAGTTCTACGTTCTATCTCTAAGGATTGTTTCCTCTTGATGTAGCCTTAAGCAAAGACTGGTGAATAATTCATTCAATGAAAGGCGTTGTTAGGTTGCCAAAAAACTACAGTCTCCTGTAATTTCAACATATATTTTTTCTTCCGAACTTCATGATACTTTCAAGTAATGAGCAGTACACCAATCCCACTTGGATGCCCAAGTTTAGTTCTCCTAGATTAAAGCATTCGTTTCCAGGAACAGTGTGAATTTTTAGGTTTCACTCTGTTTTCTCCTATATTGACAGATGCAGTTCGAACTCTAAATCAAACACGGTTTCTGCTAGCGTCTTGAAACTTGACACAATACAGTAGTTCTACGTTCTATCTCTAAGGTTTGTTTTCTCTTGATGTAGCCTAATGCAGGGACTGGCGAATAACACTTATATTGAAAGGGGTTGCCAAACTTCCAAAAGCTAGAGTCTCCTGAAATCTCAACATATATTTTTTCATCCAATCTTCATGGTACTCTCAAGAAATGATCAGTACAAAAATTCCACTTGGATGCTCAAGTTTCGTTCTCCTAACTTGAAGCATTCGTTTGCAGTAACAGTTTGAATTTTTAGGGTTCCCTCTTTTTTCTCCTATATTGACAAATATAGTTCAAACTCTAAATCAAACAAGGTTTGTGCTAGCTTCTTGAAACTTGAAAAAATAAAGTAGTTCTACGTTCTATCTCTAAGGTTTGCTTCCTCTTGATGTAGCTTAAAGCAGGGACTGGCGAATAACACTTATATTGAAAGGGGTTGCCAAACTTCCAAAAAGTAGAGACTCCTGAAATCTCAACATATATTTTTTCATCCAATCTTCATGATACATTCACGTAATGATCAGTACACCAATCCCACTTGGATGCCCAAGTTTAGTTCTCCTAGATTGAAGCATTCGTTTGCAGGAACAGTTTGAATTTTTAGGTTTCACTCTGTTTTCTCCTATATTGACAGATGCAGTTCGAACTCTAAATCAAACATGGTTTGTGCTAGCTTCTTGAAACTTGACACAATAAAGTAGTTCTACGTTCTATCTCTAAGGATTGTTTCCTTTTGATGTAGCCTTAAGCAGAGACTGGTGAATAACTCATTCAATGAAAGGCTTTGTTAGGCTGCCAAAAAACTACAGTCTCCTGAAATCACAACATATATTTTTTCTTCCGACCTTCATGATACTTTCAAGTAATGAGAAGTACACCAATCAAACTTGGATGCCAAAGTTTCGTTCTCCTAGGTTGAAGCATTCGTTTGCCGTAACAGTTTGAAATTTTAGGTTTCACTCTGTTTTCTCCTATATTGACAAATATAGTTCAAACTCTAAATCAAACAAGGTTTGTGCTAGCTTCTTGAAACTTGACAAAATAACGTATTTCTACGTTCTATCTCTAAGGTTTCCTTGGTCTTGATGTAGCCTAATGCAGGGACTGGCGAATAACACTTATATTGAAAGGGGTTGCCAAACTTCCAAAAACTAGAGTCTCCTGAAATCTCAACATATATTTTTTCATCCGACCTTCATGATACTTTCAAGTAATAAGCAGTACACCACTCAAACTTCGATACCCAAGTTTCATTCTCCTAGGTTGAAGCATTGGTTTGCAGGAACAGTTTGAATTTTTAGGTTTCACTCTGTTTTCTCCTATATTGACAGATGCAGTTCGAACTCTAAATCAAACACGGTTTGTGCTAGCTTCTTGAAACTTGACACAATACAGTAATTCTACGTTCTATATCTAAGGTTTGTTTCCTCTTGATGTAGCCTTAAGCAGAGACTGGAGAATAACTCATTCAATGAAAGGCGTTGTTAGGCTGCCAAAAAAATACAGTCTCCTGAAATCACAACATATATTTTTTCTTCCGACCTTCATGATACTTTCAACTAATGAGCAGTACACCAATCAACCTGGGTTCCCAAGTTTCGTTCTCCTAGGTTGAAGCATTCGTTTGCAGTAACAGTTTGAATTTTTAGGTTTCACTCTGTTTTCTCCTATATTGACAGATGCAGTTCGAACTCTAAATCACCACAGTTTGTGCTAGCTTCTTGAAACTTGACACAATACAGTAGTTCTACGTTCTATCTCTAAGTTTTGTTTCCTCTTGATGTAGCCTAATGCAGGGACTGTGAATAACACTTATATGGAAAGGGGTTGCCAAACTTCCAAACACTAGAGTCTCCTGAAATCTCAACATATATTTTTTCATCAAATCTTCATGATACATTCACGTAATGATCAGTACAGCAATCCCACTTGGATAGGTAGTTTATTTCTCCTAGATTGAAGCATTCGTTTCCAGGAATAGTTTGAATTTTTAGGTTCACTCTGTTTTCTCCTATATTGACAGATGGAGTTCGAACTCTAAATCAACACGGTTTGTGCTAGCTTCTTGAAACTTGACACAATACAGTAGTTCTACGTTCTATCTCTAAGGATTGTTTCCTCTTGATGTAGCCTTAAGCAGAGACTGGAGAATAACTCATTCAATGAAAGGCTTTGTTAGGCTGCCAAAAAACTACAGTCTCCTGAAATCACAACATATATTTTTTCTTCCGACCTTCATGATACTTTCAAGTAATGAGAAGTACACCAATCAAACTTGGATGCCAAAGTTTCGTTCTCCTAGGTTGAAGCATTCGTTTGCCGTAACAGTTTGAAATTTTAGGTTTCACTCTTGTTTTTCTCCTATATTGACAAATATAGTTCAAACTCTAAATCAAACAAGGTTTGTGCTAGCTTCTTGAAACTTGACAAAATAAAGTAGTTCTATGTTCTATCTCTAAGGTTTCTTGGTCTTGATGTAGCCTAATGCAGGGACTGGCGAATAACACTTATATTGAAAGGGGTTGCCAAACTTCCAAAACTAGAGTCTCCTGAAATCTCAACATATATTTTTTCATCCGACCTTCATGATACTTTCAAGTAATAAGCAGTACACCACTCAAACTTCGTTACCCAAGTTTCGTTCTCCTAGGTTGAAGCATTGGTTTGCAGGAACAGTTTGAATTTTTAGGTTTCACTCTGTTTTCTCCTATATTGACAGATGCAGTTCGAACTCTAAATCAAACACGGTTTCTGCTAGCTTCTTGAAACTTGACACAATACAGTAGTTCTACGTTTCTATCTCTAAGGTTTGTTTCCTCTTGATGTAGCCTAATGCAGGGACTGGCGAATAACACTTATATTGAAAAGGGTTGCCAAACTTCCCAAAACTAGAGTCTATTGAAATCTCATCATATATTTTTTCATTCAATCTTCATGATACTCTCAAGTAATGATCAGTACACCAATCCCACATGGATGCTCAAGTTTCGTTCTCCTACCTTGAAGTATTCGTTTGCACTAACAGTTTGAATTCTTAGGTTTCACTCTGTTTTCTCCTATATTGACAAATATTGTTCAAACTCTAAATCAAACAAGGTTTGTGCTAGCTTCTTGAAACTTGACAAAATAAAGTAGTTCTACGTTCTATCTCTAAGGTATGCTTCCTCTTGATGTAGCCTAAAGCAGGGACTGGCAAATAACACTTATACTGAAAGGGGTTGCCAAACTTCCAAACACTATAGTCTCCGGAGATCTCAACATATATTTTTTCATCCAATCTTCATGATACATTCATGTAATGATCAGTACACCAATCCCACTTGGATGCCCAAGTTTCGTTCTCCTAGATTGAAGCATTCATTTGCAGGAACAGTTTGAAATTTTATTTTTCACTCTGTTTTCTCCTATATTGACAGATGCATTTAGAACTCTAAATCAACACGGTTTGTGCTAGCTTCTTGAAACTTGACACATAAAGTAGTTCTACGTTCTATCCCTAAGGTTTGTTTCCTCTTGATGTAGCCTTAAGCTGAGACTGGAGAATAACTCATTCAATGAAAGGCGTTGTTATGCTGTTAAAAAAATTACAATCTCCTGAAATCACAACATATATTTTTTCATCCGACCTTCATGATACTTTCAAGTAATAAGCAGTACACCACTCAAACTTGGATGCCCAAGTTTCGTTCTCCTAGATTGAAGCATTCATTTGCAGGAACAGTTTGAATTTTTAGGTTTCACTCTGATTTCTCCTATATTGACAGATGCAGTTCGAACTCTAAATCAAACACGGTTTTTGCTAGCTTCTTGATAGTTGACACAATACAGTAGTTCTACGTTCTATCTCTAAGATTTGTTTCCTCTTGATGTAGCCTATTGCAGGGAGTGCGAATAACACTTATATTGAAAGGGGTTGCCAAACTTCCAAACACTAGAGTCTCCTGAAATCTCAAAATATATTTTTTAATCCAATATTCATGATACATTCACGTAATGATCAGTACAACAATCCCACTTGGATGCCCAAGTTTAGTTCTCCTAGATGGAAGCATTCGTTTCCAGGAACAGTTTGAATTTTTAGGTTTCACTCTGCTTTCTCCTATATTGACAGATGCAGTTCGAACTCTAAATCAACACGGTTTGTGCTAGCTTCTTGAAACTTGACACAATACAGTAGTTCTACGTTCTATCTCTGAGGTTTGTTTCCTCTTGATGTAGCCTTAAGCAAAGACTGGTGAATAACTCATTCAATGAAAGGCATTGTTAGGTTGCCAAAAAACTACAGTCTGTTGTAATCTCAAAATATATTTTTTCTTCCGAACTTCATGATACTTTCAAGTAATGAGCAGTACACCAATCAAACTTGGATGCTCAAATTTTGTTCTCCTAGGTTGAAGCATTCGTTTGCAGTAACAGTTTGAATTTTTAGGTTTCACTCTGTTTTCTCCTATATTGACAGAAGCAGTTTGAACTCTAAATCAAACACGGTTTCTGCTCGCTTCTTGAATCTTGACACAATACAGTAGTTCTACGTTCTATCTCTAAGGTTTGTTTCCTATTGATGTAGCCTAATGCAGGGACTGGCGAATAACACAAATATTGAAAGGGGTTGCCAAACTTCCCAAAACTAGTGTCTCTGGAAATCTCAACATATATTTTTTTATCCAATTTCATGATACTCTCAAGTAATGATCAGTACACCAATCCCACTTCGATGCTCAAGTTTCGTTCTTTTACCTTGAAGCATTCATTTGCAGTAACAGTTTGAATTTTTAGGTTTCAATCTGTTTTCTCCTATATTGACAAATATAGTTCAAAATCTAAATCAAACAAGGTTTGTGCTAGCTTCTTGAAACTTGACAAAATAAATAGTTCTACGTTCTATCTCTAAGGTTTGCTTCCTCTTGATGTAGCCTAAAGCAGGGACTGGCGAATAACACTTATATTGAAAGGGGTTGCCAAACTTCCAAAAACTAGAGTCTCCTGAAATCTCAACATATATTTTTTCATCCAGTCTTCATGATACATTCACGTAATGATCAGTACACCAATCCCACTTGGATGCACAAGTTTAGTTCTCCTAGATTGAAGCATTCGTTTGCAGGAACAGTTTGAATTTTTAGGTTTCACTCTGTTTTGACCTATATTGACAGATGTAGTTAGAACTCTAAATCAAACACGGTTTGTGCTAGCTTCTTGAAACTTGACACAATAAAGTAGTTCTACGTTCTATCCCTAAGGTTTGTTTCCTCTTGATGTAGCCTTAAGCAGAGACTGGCGAATAACACTTTCAATGAAAGGCGTTGTTAAATTCCAAGAAACTAAGATCTCCTGAAATCTCAACATATATTTTTTCTTCCGAACTTCATGATACTTTCAAGTAATGAGCAGTACACCAATCAAACTTGGATGCTCAAATTTTGTTCTCCTAGGTTGAAGCATTCGTTTGCAGTAACAGTTTGAATTTTTAGGTTTCACTGTTTTCTCCTATATTGACAGAAGCAGTTTGAACTCTAAATCAAACACGGTTTCTGCTCGCTTCTTGAATCTTGACACAATACAGTTGTTCTACGTTCTATCTCTAAGGTTTGTTTCCTATTGATGTAGCCTAATGCAGGGACTGGCGAATAACACTTATATTGAAAGGGGTTGCCAAACTTCCAAAAACTAGTGTCTCTGGAAATCTCAACATATATTTTTTTATCCAATTTCATGATACTCTCAAGTAATGATCAGTACACCAATCCCACTTCGATGCTCAAGTTTCGTTCTTTTACCTTGAAGCATTCGTTTGCAGTAACAGTTTGAATTTTTAGGTTTCACTCTGTTTTCTCCTATATTGACAAATATAGTTCAAAATCAAAATCAAACAAGGTTTGTGCTAGCTTCTTGAAACTTGACAAAATAAATAGTTCTACACTTACATGGAAAGGGGTTTCTAAACTTCCAAACACTAGAGTCTCCTGAAATCTCAACATATATTTTTTCATCCAATCTTCATGATACATTCATGTAATGATCAGTACAGCAATCCCACATGGATGCCCAAGTTTAGTTCTCCTAGATTGAAGCATTCGTTTCCAGGAATAGTTTGAATTTTTAGGTTCACTCTGTTTTCTCCTATATTGACAGATGGAGTTCGAACTCTAAATCAACACGGTTTGTGCTAGCTTCTTGAAACTTGACACAATACAGTAGTTCTACGTTCTATCTCTAAGGTTTGTTTCCTCTTGATGTAGCCTTATGCAAAAACTGGCGAATAACTCATTCAATGAAATGCGTTGTTAGGCTGCCAAAAAACTACATTCTCCTGAAATCACAACATATATTTTTTTCTTCCGACCTTCATGATACTTTCAAGTAATGAGCAGTACACCAATCAAACTTGGATGCCCTAGTTTCGTTCTTCTAGGTTGAAGCATTCGTTTGCAGTAACAGTTTGAAGTTTTAGGTTTCACTCTGTTTTCTCCTATATTGACAGATGCAGTTCGAACTCTAAATCAACAGGGTTTGTGCTAGCTTCTTGAAACTTGACACAATATAGTAGTTCTACGTTGTATCTCTAAGGTTTGTTTTCTCTTGATGTACTCTTAAGCAAAGACTGGTGAATAACTCATTCAATGAAAGGCATTGTTAGGCTGCCAAAAAACTACAGTCTCCTGTAATCTCAACGTATATTTTTTCTTCAGACCTTCATGATACTTTCAAGTAATGAGCAGTACACCAATCAAACTTGGATGCCCAAGTTTTGTTCTCCTACGTTGAAGCATTCGTTTGCAGTAACAGTTTGAATTTTTAGGTTTCACTCTGTTTCTCCTATATTGACAGATGCAGTTCGAACTCTAAATCAACCCGGTTTGTGCTAGCTTCTTGAAACTTGACACAATACAGTAGTTCTACGTTCTATCTCTAAGGTTTGTTTCCTCTTGATGTAGCCTTAAGAAGAGACTGGAGAATAACTCATTCAATGAAAGGCGTTGTTAGGCTGCCAAAAAACTACAGTCTCCTGAAATCACAACCTATATTTTTTCTTCCGACCTTCACGATACTTTCAAGTAATGAGCAGTACACCAATCAAACTTGGAAGCCCAAGTTTCGTTCTCCTAGGTTGAAGCATTTGTTTGCAGTAACAGTTTGAATTTTTAGGTTTCACTCTGTTTTCTCCTATATTGACAGATGCAGTTCGAACTCTAAATCAACACGGTTGTGCTAGCTTCTTGAAACTTGACACAATACAGTAGTTCTACGTTCTATCTCTAAGGTTTGTTTCCTCTTGATGTAGCCTAATGCAGGGACTGCGAATAACACTTATATGGAAAGGGGTTGCCAAACTTCCAAACACTAGAGACTCCTGAAATCTCAACATATATTTTTTCATCAAATCTTCATGATACATTCACGTAATGATCAGTACAGCAATCCCACTTGGATGCCCAAGTTTAGTTCTCCTAGATTGAAGCATTCGTTTTTAGGAATAGTTTGAATTTTTAGGTTCACTCTGTTTTCTCCTATATTCACAGATGGAGCTCGAACTCTAAATCAACACGGCTTGTACTAGCTTCTTGAAACTTGAAACAATACAGTAATTCTACGTTCTATCTCTAAGGTTTGTTTCCTCTTGATGTAACCTTAAGCAAAAACTGGCGAATAACTCATTCAATGAAATGCATTGTTAGGCTGCCAAAAAACTACAGTCTCCTGTAATCTCAACATATATTTTTTCTTCCGACTTCATGATACTTTCAAGTAATGAGCAGTACACCAATCAATCTTGGATGCCCTAGTTTCGTTCTTCTAGGTTGAAGCATTCTTTTGCAGTAACAGTTTGAATTTTTAGGTTTTACTCTGTTTTCTCCTATATTGACAGATGCAGTTCGAACTCTAAATCAACACGGTTTGTGCTAGCTTCTTGAAACTTGACACAATATAGTAGTTCTACGTTCTATCTCTAAGGTTTGTTTTCTCTTGATGTAGCCTTAAGCAGATACTGGTGAATAACTCATTCAATGAAAGGCGTTGTTAGGTTGGCAAAAAACTACAGTCTCCTGTAATCTCAACATATATTTTTTCTTTCGACCTTCATGATACTTTCAAGTAATGAGCAGTACACCAATCAAACTTGGATGCCCAAGTTTTGTTCTCCTAGGTTGAAGCATTCGTTTGCAGTAACAGTTTGAATTTTTAGGTTTCACTCTGTTTTCTCCTATATTGACAAATGCAGTTCGAACTCTAAATCAAACACGGTTTCTGCTAGCTTCTTGAAACTTGACACAATACAGTAGTTCTACGATCTATCGCTAAGGTTTGTTTCGTCTTGATATAGCCTTAAGCAGATACTGGAGAATAACTCATTCAATGAAAGTCATTGTTAGGCTGCCAAAAAACTACAGTCTCCTGAAATCACAACATATATTTTTTCTTCAGACCTTCATGATACTTTCAAGTAATGAGCAGTACACCAATCAAACTTGGATGCCCAAGTTCGTTCTCCTAGGTTGAAGCATTCGTTTGCAGTAACAGTTTGAATTTTTATGTTTCATTCTGTTTTCTCCTATATTGACAGATGCAGTTCGAACTCTATATGAAACACAGTTTGTGCTAGCTTCTTGAAACTTGACACAATACAGTAGTTCTACGATCTATCTCTAAGTTTTGTTACCTCTTGATGTAGCCTAATGCAGGGACTGCGAATAACACTTATATGGTAAGGGGTTGCCAAACTTCCAAACAATAGAGTCTCCTGAAATCTCAACATATATTTTTTCATGCAATCTTCATGATACATTCACGTAATGATCAGTACACCAATCCCACTTGGATGCCCAAGTTTAGTTCTCCTAGATTGAAGCATTCGTTTCCAGGAACAGTTTGAATTTTTAGGTTTCACTCTGTTTTCTCCTATATTGACAGATGCAGTATGAACTCTAAATCAACACGGTTTGTGCTAGCTTCTTGAAACTTGACACAATACAGTAGTTCTACGTTCTATCTCTAAGGTTTGTTTCCTCTTGATGTAGCCTTAAGCAAAGACTCTCGAATAACTCATTCAATGAAATGCGTTGTTAGGTTGCCAAAAAACTACAGTCTCCTGTAATCTCAACATATATTTTTTCTTCCGACCTTCATGATACTTTCAAGTAATGAGCAGTACACCAATCAAACTTGGATGCCCTAGTTTCGTTCTTCTAGATTGAAGCAATCGTTTGCAGTAACAGTTTGAATTTTTAGGTTTCACTCTGTTTTCTCCTATAATGACAGATGCAGTTCGAACTCTAAATCAAACACAGTTTGTGCTAGCTTCTTGAAACTTGACACAATACAGTAGTTCTACGTTCTATCTCTAAGTTTTGTTTCCTCTTGATGTAGCCTAATGCAGGGACTGCGAATAACACATATATGGAAAGGGGTTGAAAAACTTCAAAACACTAGAGTCTCCTGAAATGTCAACATATATTTTTTCATCCAATCTTCATGATACATTCACGTAATGATCAGTACACCAATCCCACTTGGATGTCCAAGTTTAGTTCTCCTAGATTGAAGCATTCGTTTCCAGGAACAGTTTGAATTTTTACGTTCACTGTGTTTTCTCCTATATTGACAGATGGAGTTCAAACTCTAAATCAACATGGTTTGTGCTAGCTTCTTGAAACTTGACACAATACAGTAGTTCTACGTTCTATCTCTAAGGTTTGTTTCCTCTTGATGTACCCTTAAGCAAAAACTGGCGAATAACTCATTCAATGAAATGCATTGTTAGGCTGCCAAAAAACTACAGTCTCCTGAAATCACAACATATATTTTTTCTTCCAACCTTCATGATACTTTCAAGTAATGAGCAGTACACCAATCAAACTTGGATGCCCTAGTTTCGTTCTTCTAGGTTGAAGCATTCGTTTGCAGTAACAGTTTGAATTTTTAGGTTTCACTCTTTTTTCTCCTATATTGACAGATGCATTTCGAACTCTAAATCAACACGGTTTGTGCTAGCTTCTTGAAACTTGACATAATATAGTAGTTCCAAGTTCTATCTCTAAGGTTTGTTTTCTCTTGATGTAGTCTTAAGCAAAGACTGGTGAATAACTCATTCAATGACAGGCTTTGTTAGGTTGGCAAAAAACTACAGTCTCCTGTAATCTCAACATATATTTTTTCTTTCGACCTTCATGATACTTTCAAGTAATGAGCAGTACACCAATCAAACTTGGATGCCCAAGTTTTGTTCTCCTAGGCTGAAGCATTCGTTTGCAGTAACAGTTTGAATTTTTAGGTTTCACTCTGTTTTCTCATATGTTGACAGATGCAGTTCGAACTCTAAATCAAACACGGTTTCTGCTAGCTTCCTGAAACTTGACACAATACAGTAGTTCTACGTTCTATCACTAAGGTTTGTTTCGTCTTGATATAGCCTTAAGCAGAGATTGGAGAATAACTTATTCAATGAAAGGCATTGTTAGGCTGCCAAAAACTACAGTCTCCTGAAATCACAACATATATTTTTTCTTCCGACCTTCATGATACTTTCAAGTAATGAGCAGTACACCAATCAAACTTTGATTCCCAAGTTTCGTTCTCCTAGGTTGAAGCATTCGTTTGCAGTAACAGTTTGAATTTTTAGGTTTCACTCTGTTTTCTCCTATATTGACAGATGCAGTTCGATCTCTAAATCAAACACAGTTTGTGCTAGCTTCTTGAAACTTGACACAATACAGTAGTTTTATTTTCTATCTCTATGTTTTGTTTCCTCTTGATGTAGCTTAATGCAGGGACTGCGAATAACACTTATATGGAAAGGGGTTGCCAAACTTCCAAACACTAGAGTCTCCTGAAATCTCAACATATATTTTTTCATCCAATCTTCATGATACATTCACGTAATGATCAGTACACCAATCCAACTTGGATGCCCAAGATTAGTTCTCCCAGATTGAAGCATTCGTTTCCAGGAACAGTTTGAATTTTTAGGTTTCACTCGGTTTTCTCCTATATTGACAGATGCAGTACGAACTCTAAATCAACACGGTTTGTGCTAGCTTCTTGAAACTTGACACAATACAGTAGTTCTACGTTCTATCTCTAAGGTTTGTTTCCTCTTGATGTAGCCTTAAGCAAAGACTGGCGAATTACTCATTCAATGAAATTTGTTGTTGGGTTGCGAAAAAACTACAGTCTCCTGTAATCTCAACATATATTTTTTCTTCCGACCTTCATGATACTTTCAAGTAATGAGCAGTACACCAATCAAACTTGGATGCCCAAGTTTTGTTCTCCTAGGTTGAAGCATTGTTTTGCAGTAACAGTTTGAATTTTAGGTTTCACTCTGTTTTCTCCTATATTGACAGATGCAGTTCGAACTCTAAATCAACACAGTTTGTGCTAACTTCTTGAAACTTGACACAATACAGTAGTTCTAGGTTCTATCTCTAAGTTTTGTTTCCTCTTGATGTAGCCTAATGCATTGACTGCGAATAACACTTATATGGAAAGGGGTTGCCAAACTTCCAAACACTAGAGTCTCCTGAAATGTCAACATATATTTTTTCATCCAATCTTCATGATACATTCACGTAATGATCAGTACACCAATCCCACTTGGATGCCCAAGTTTAGTTCTCCTAGATTGAAGCATTCGTTTCCAGGAACAGTTTGAATTTTTACGTTCACTGTGTTTTCTCCTATATTGACAGATGGAGTTCAAACACTAAATCAACATGGGTTGTGCTAGCTTCTTGAAACTTGACACAATACAGTAGTTCTACGTTCTATCTCTAAGGTTTGTTTCCTCTTGATGTAGCCTTAAGCAAAAACTGGCGAATAAGTCATTCAATGAAATGCATTGTTAGGCTGCCAAAAAACTACAGTCTCCTGAAATCACAACATATATTTTTTCTTCCGACCTTCATGATACTTTCAAGTAATGAGCAGTACACCAATCAAACTTGGATGAGCTAGTTTCGTTCTTTTAGGTTGAAGCATTCGTTTGCAGTAACTGTTTGAATTTTTAGGTTTCACTCTGTTTTCTCCTATATTGACAGATGCAGTTCGAACTCTAAATCAACACGGTTTGTGCTAGCTTCTTGAAACTTGACACAATATAGTAGTTCTACGTTCTATCTCTAAGGTTTTTTTTCTCTTGATGTAGCCTTAAGCAGATACTGGTGAATAACTCATGCAATGAAAGGCGTTGTTAGGTTGGCAAAAAACTACAGTCTCCTGTAATCTCAACATATATTTTTTCTTTCGACCTTCATGATACTTTCAAGTAATGAGCAGTACACCAATCAAACTTGGATGCCCAAGTTTTGTTCTCCTAGGTTGAAGCATTCGTTTGCAGTAACAGTTTGAATTTTTAGGTTTCACTCTGTTTTCTCCTATATTGACAGATGCAGTTCGAACACTAAATCAAACACGATTTCTGCTAGCTTCTTGAAATTTGACACAATACAGTAGTTCTACGTTCTATCGCTAAGGTTTGTTTCGTCTTGATATAGCCTTAAGCAGAGACTGGAGAATAACTCATTCAATGAAAGGCATTGTTAGGCTGCCAAAAAACTACAGTCTCCTGAAATCACAACATATATTTTTTCTTCAGGCCTTCATGATACTTTCAAGTAATGAGCAGTACACCAATCAAACTTGGATGCCCAAGTTTCGTTCTCATAGGTTGAAGCATTCGTTTGCAGTAACAGTTTGAATTTTTATATTTCATTCTGTTTTCTCCTATATTGACAGATGCAGTTCGAACTCTATATGAAACACAGTTTGTGCTAGCTTCTAGAAACTTGACACAATACAGTAGTTCTACGTTCTATCTCTAAGTTTTGTTTCCTCTTGATGTAGCCTAATGCATTGACTGCGAATAACACATATATGGAAAGGGATTGAAAAATTTCAAAACACTAGAGTCTCCTGAAATGTCAACATATATTTTTTCATCCAATCTTCATGATACATTCACGTAATGATCAGTACACCAATCCCACTTGGATGCCCAAGTTTAGTTCTCCTAGATTGAAGCATTCGTTTCCAGGAACAGTTTGAATTTTTACGTTCACTGTGTTTTCTCCTATATTGACAGATGGAGTTCAAACACTAAATCAACATGGTTTGTGCTAGCTTCTTGAAACTTGACACAATACAGTAGTTCTACGTTCTATCTCTAAGGTTTGTTTCCTCTTGATGTAGCCTTAAGCAAAAACTGGCGAATAACTCATTCAATGAAATGCATTGTTAGGCTGCCAAAAAACTACAGTCTCCTGAAATCACAACATATATTTTTTCTTCCGACCTTCATGATACTTTCAAGTAATGAGCAGTACACCAATCAAACTTGGATGCCCTAGTTTCGTTCTTCTAGGTTGAAGCATTCGTTTGCAGTAACACTTTGAATTTTTAGGTTTCACTCTGTTTTCTCCTATATTGACAGATGCAGTTCGAACTCTAAATCAGCACGGTTTGTGCTAGCTTCTTGAAACTTGACACAATATAGTAGTTCCAAGTTCTATCTCTAAGGTTTGTTTTCTCTTGATGTAGTCTTAAGCAAAGACTGGTGAATAACTCATTCAATGAAAGGCGTTGTTAGGTTGGCAAAAAACTACAGTCTCCTGTAATCTCAACATATATTTTTTCTTTCGAACTTCATGATACTTTCAAGTAATGAGCAGTACACCAATCAAACTTGGATGCCCAAGTTTTGTTCTCCTAGGTTGAAGCATTCGTTTGCAGTAACAGTTTGAATTTTTAGGTTTCACTCTGTTTTCTCCTATATTGACAGATGCAGTTCGAACTCTAAATCAAACACGGTTTCTGCTAGCTTCTTGAAACTTGACACAATACAGTAGTTCTACGTTCTATCTCTAAGGTTTGTTTCGTCTTGATATAGCCTTAAGCAGAGACTGGAGAATAATTTATTCAATGAAGGCATTGTTAGGCTGCCAAAAAACAACAGTCTCCTGAAATCACAACATATGTTTTTTCTTCAGACCTTCATGATACTTTCAAGTAATGAGCAGTACACCAATCAAACTTGGATTCTCAAGTTTCGTTCTCCTAGGTTGAAGCATTCGTTTGCAATAACAGTTTGAATTTTTAGGTTTCACTCTGTTTTCTCCTATATTGACAGATGCAGTTCGATCTCTAAATCAAAAACAGTTTGTGCTAGCTTCTTGAAACTTGACACAATACAGTAGTTTTAGGTTCTATCTCTATGTTTTGTTTCCTCTTGATGTAGCTTAATGCAGGGACTGCGAATAACACTTATATGGAAAGGGGTTGCCAAACTTCCAAACACTAGAGTCTCCTGAAATCTCAACATATATTTTTTCATCCAATCTTCATGATACATTCACGTAATGATCAGTACACCAATACAACTTGGATGCCCAAGATTAGTTCTCTCAGATTGAAGCATTCGTTTCCAGGAACAGTTTGAATTTTTAGGTTTCACTCTATTTTCTCCTATATTGACAGATGCAGTACGAACTCTAAATCAAGACGGTTTGTGCTAGCTTCTTGTAACTTGACACAATACAGTAGTTCTACGTTCTATCTCTAAGGTTTGTTTCCTCTTGATGTAGCCTTAAGCAAAGACTGTCTAATAACTCATTCAATGAAATTCGTTGTTAGGTTGCCAAAAAACTACATTCTCCTGTAATCTCAACATATATTTTTTCTTCCGACCTTCATGATACTTTCAAGTAATGAGCAGTACACCAATCAAACTTGGATGCCCATGTTTCGTTCTCCTAGGTTGAAGCATTTGTTTGCAGTAACAGTTTGAATTTTTAGGTTTCACTCTGTTTTCTCCTATATTGACAGATGCAGTTCGAACTCTAAATCAACACGGTTTGTGTTAGCTTCTTGAAACTTGACACAATACAGTAGTTCTACGTTCTATCTCTAAGGTTTGTTTCCTCTTGATGTAGCCTTAAGCAGAGACTGGAGGATAACTCATTCAATGAAAGGCGTTGTTAGACTGCCAAAAAACTACAGTCTCCTGAAATCACAACATATATTTTTTCTTCCGACCTTCATGATACTTTCAAGTAATGAGCAGTACACCAATCAAACTTGGATGCCCAAGTTTTGTTCTCCTAGGTTGAAGCATTCGTTTGCAGTAACAGTTTGAATTTTTAGGTTTCACTCTGTTTTCTCCTATATTGAC
The DNA here is from genome assembly GCF_048772815.1 of Callospermophilus lateralis. Classification (NCBI taxonomy): domain Eukaryota; kingdom Metazoa; phylum Chordata; class Mammalia; order Rodentia; family Sciuridae; genus Callospermophilus; species Callospermophilus lateralis. The sequence continues at coordinate 492 of NW_027517459.1, read as the reverse complement.
AGATGCAGTTCGAACTCTAAATCAAACACGGTTTCTGCTGGCTTCTTGAAACTTGACACAATACAGTAGTTCTACGTTCTATCTCTAAGGTTTGTTTCGTCTTGATATAGCCTTAAGCAGAGACTGGAGAATAACTTATTCAATGAAAGGCATTGTTAGGCTGCCAAAAAACAACAGTCTCCTGAAATAACAACATATATTTTTTCTTCAGACCTTCATGATACTTTCAAGTAATTAGCAGTACACCAATCAAACTTGGATGCCCAAGTTTCGTTCTCCTAGGTTGAAGCAATCGTTTGCAGTAACAGTTTGAATTTTTATGTTTCATTCTGTTTTCTCCTATATTGACAGATGCAGTTCGAACTCTATATGAAACACAGTTTGTGCTAGCTTCTTGAAACTTGACACAATACAGTTGTTCTACGTTCTATCTGTAAGTTTTGTTACCTCTTCATGTAGCCTAATGCAGGGACTGCGAATAACACTTATATG
>NW_027517458.1:0-43407 GCF_048772815.1 Callospermophilus lateralis | reverse complement strand
TTCCAAAATACCAGCAAATATTTTTTCACCCAATTTGATGATACTGGTGGTAATGATCAGTACACAAATCCCACTTGATCACGAAATTTGGTTCTTCTAGGTTGAAGCGTTCGTTTACAGAGGCAGTTCATATTTTTAGGTGTCCCTCTGTTCTCTCCTATATAGATAGATGAATTTGGAACTCTAAATACAGTAGTAGCTCTTTGAAACTTTAAAACACAAAGTAGTTCTCAGTTTTGTCTCTATGATTTGTTTCCTCTTCAAGTAGCCCTAGGCACAGACTGGGGAAAAGCACATTCATTGAGAGGGGATGCCAAGCTTCTAAGAAATAACGAGTTTCCGAAATACCAGCAAATATTTTTTCACCCAAACTTGATGATACGTGGTGGTAATGTTCAGTACATAAATGACACTTGGCTCACTAAATTGTGTTCTTCAAGGTTGAAGCGTTCATTTACAGTAGCAGTTTTTATTTTTAGGTTTCACTCTGTTCTCTCCCATATAGATAGATGAATTTTGAACTCTAAATCCAACATGGTTTGTAGTAGCTCTTTGAAACTTGACAAAATAAAGGAGTTCTCAGTTTTTTCTCTATGGTTTGTTGCCTCTTCAAATGGCCCTAGGCAGAGACTGGGGAAAAGCACTTTCATTGAAAGGGGTTACCAAACTTTCAAGATATTAGGAGTTTCCGAAATACCAGCAAACAGTTTTTCACCCAATCTTGATGATACTTGGTGTTAATGACAAGTACACAAATCCCACTTGGCTCACCAAATTGTGTTCTTCTAGGTTGAAGTGTTCGTTTTCAGTAGCAGTTTTTATTTTTAGGTTTCACTCTGTTCTCTTTTATATAGATAGATGAATTTGGAACTCTAAATCCAACATGGTTTGTAGTAGCTCTTTGAAACTTGAAAAAATAAAGGAATTCTCAGTTTTGTCTTTGTGATTTGTTTCCTCTTCAAGTATCCCAGGCAGAGACTGTGGAAACCACTTCCATTGAAAGGGGTGGCCAAGCTTCCAATATATTACGGGTTTCCGAAATACCAGCAAATTTTTTTCACCCAATCTTGATGATACTTGGTGGTAATGACAAGTACACACATTCCACTTGGCTCACCAAATTTTGTTCTTCTAGGTTGAAGCGTTCGTTTACAGTAGCAGTTTTTATTTTTAGGTTTCCTGCTGTTCTCTCCGATATAGATAGATGAATTTGAAACACTAAATCCAACATGGTTTGTAGTAGCTCTTTGAAACTTGACAAAATAAAGGAGTACTCAGTTTTGTCTCTATGATTTGTTTCCTCTTCAAGTAGCCCTAAGCAGAGACTGTGGAAAAGCACTTTCATTGAAAGGGTTTACCAAGCTCCCAAAATATTACGTATTTCCGAAATACAAGCAAATATTTTTTCATCCAATCTTGATGATACTTGGTGGTAATTACAAGTACACAATTCCCACTTGGCTCACCAAATTTTGTTCTTCTAGGTTGAAGCGTTAGTTTACAGTAGCAGTTTATATTTTAAGGTTTCCCTCTGTTCTCTCCTATACAGATAGATGAATTTGGAACTCTAAATCCAACATGGTTTGTAGTAGCTCTTTGAAACTTGACAAAATAAAGGAGTTCTCAGTTTTGTCTCTATGATTTATTTCCTCTTCAAGTAGCCCTAAGCAGAGACTGTGGAAAGCACTTTCATTGAAAGGATTTGACAAGCTCCCAAGAAATTATGGGTTTGCGAAATACCAGCAAATATTTTTTCACCCAAGCTTCATGATACTTGGTGGTAATGACAAGTACACAAATCCCACATGGCTCACCAAATTTTGCTCTTCTAAGTTGAAGCGTTCGTTTACAGTAGCAGTTTTTATTTTTAGGTTTCACTCTGTTCTCTCCTATATAGATAGATGTATTTGGAACTCTAAATCCAAAATGGTTTGTAGTAGCTCTTTGAAGCTTGACAAAATAAAAAAGTTCTCAGTTTTTTCTCTATGGTTTGTTTCCTCTTCAAATGGCCCCAGGCCAGGACTGGGGAAAAGCCCATTCATTGAGAGGGGTTGCCAAGCTTCTAAGAAATAACGAGTTTCCGAAATACCAGCAAATATTTTTTCACCCAATCTTGATGATACGTGGTGGTAATGATCAGTACACAAGTGCCACTTGGCTCACCAAATTGTGCTCTTCTAAGTTGAAGCGTTCGTTTACAGTAGCAGTTTTTATTGTTAGGATTCACTCTGTTCTCTCCCAATTAGATAGATTAATTTGGAACACTAAATCCAACATGGTTTGTAGTAGCTTTTTGAAAATTGAAAAAATTAAGGAGTTCTCAGTTTTGTCTCTATGGTTTGTTTCCTCTTCAAGTAGCCCTAGGAATAGACTGTGGAAAAGCACTTTCATTGAAAGGGGTTGCCAAGCTTCTAAGAAATAACGAGTTTCCGAAATACCAGCAAATATTTTTTCACCCAATCTTGATGATACGTGGTGGTAATGATCGGTACACAAATCCCACTTGACTCACCAAATTTTGTTCTTCTAGTTTGAAGCGTTAGTTTACAGTAGCAGTTTATATTTTTAGGTTTCCCTCTGTTCTCTCCTATATAGATAGATGAATTTGGAACTCTAAATCCAACATGGTTTGTAGTAGCTTTTTGAAACTTGAAAACATTAAGGAGTTCTACGTTTTGTCTCTATGATTCATTTCCTCTTCAGTAGCCCTAAGCAGAGACTGTGGAAAACCACTTTCATTGAAAGGGGTTGCCAAGCTTCCAAGAAATTACGAGTTTCCGAAATACCAGCAAATATTTTTTCACCCAATCTTGATGATACTTGGTGGTAATGACAAGTACACAAATACCAATTGGCTCACCAAATTTTGTTGTTCTAGGTTGAAGCGTTCGTTTACAGTGGCAGTTTATATTTTTAGGTTTCCCTCTGTTCTCTGCTATATAGATAGATGAATTTGGAACTCTAAATACAACATGGTTTGTAGTATCTCTCTGAAATTTGACAAAATAAAGCAGTTCTCAGGTTTGTCTCTATGGTTTGTTTTCTTTTCAAGTAGCACTAGGCACAGACTGTGGAAAAGCACTTTCATTGGGAGTTGTTGCCAAGCTTCTAATAAATAACGAGTTTCCAAAATACCAGCAAATATTTTTTCACCCAATCTTGATGATACCTCTTGGTAATGATCAGTACACAAATACCACTTGGCTCACTAAATTGTGTTCTTCTAGGTTGAAGCGTTCGTTTACAATAGCAGTTTTTATTTTTAGGTTTCACTCTGTTCTTTTTTATATAGATAGATGAATTTGGAACTCTAAATCCAACATGGTTTGTAGTAGCACTTTGAAACTTGACAAAATGAAGGAGTTCTCAGTTTTGTCTCTATGGTTTATTTCCTCTTCAAGTAGCCCTAGGCACAGACTGTGGAAAAGCACTTTCATTGATAGGGGTTGAGAGGCTTCTAAGAAATAACGAGTTCCCGGAATATTAGCAAATATTTTTTCACCCAATCTTAATGATACTTGGTGGTAATGACAAGTACACAAATCAAACTTGGATCACCAAATTTTGTTCTTCTAGGTTTAAGCGTTCGTTTACAGTAGCATTTTATATTTTAGGTTTCCCTCTGTTGTCTCCTATATAGATAGATGAATTTGGTACTCTAAATCCAACATGGTTTGTAGTAGCTCTTTGAAATTTGACAAAATAAAGGAGTTCTCAGTTTTGTCTCTATGATTTGTTTCCTCTTCAAGTAGCCCTCAGCAGAGACTGTGGAAAATCACTTTCATTGAAAGGGTTTGTCAAGCTCCCAAGAAATTATGGCTTTCCGAAAAACCAGCAAATATTTTTTCACCCAATCTTGATGATACTTGGTGGCAATGATTGGTACACAAATCCCACTTGACTCATCAAATTTTGTTCTTCTAGGTTGAAGCATTAGTTTACAGTAGCAGTTTATATTTTTAGGTTTCACTCTGTTCTCTTTTATATAGATAGATGAATTTGGAACTCTAAATCCAACATGGTTTGTAGTAGCTCTTTGAAACTTTACAAAATGAAGGATTTCTCAGTGTTGTCTTTATGTTTTCTTTCCTCTTCAAGTAGCCCTAGGCACAAACTGTGGAAAAGCACTTTCATTGAGATTGGTTGCCAGGCTTCTAAGAAATAACGAGTTTTCGAAATACCAGCAAATATTTTATCACCCAATTTTGATGATACTTGGTGGTAATGACAAGTACACATCCCACTTGGCTCACGAAATTTTGTTCTTCTACGTTGAAGCGTTTGTTTACAGTAGCAGTTTATATTTTTAGGTTTTCCACTGTTCCCTCCTATATAGATAGATGAATTTGGAACTCTAAATCCAACATGGTTTGTAGTAGCTCTTTGAAACTTGACAAAGTGGTAGTTCTCAGTTTTGTCTCTTTGATTTGTTTCCTCTTCAAGTAGCCCTCAGCAGAGACTGTGGAAAAGCACTTTCATTGAAAGGGTTTGCCAAGCTCCCAAGAAATTACGGGTTTCCGAAATACCAGGAAATATTTTTTCACCCAATCTTGATGATACTTGGTGTTAATGACAAGTATACAAATGCCACTTGGATCACCAAATTTTGCTCTTCTAGGTTGAAGCGTTCGTTTACAGTAGCAGTTTTTATTTTTAGGTTTCCCTCTGTTCTCTCCTATATAGATAGATGAATTTGGAACTCTAAATCCAACATGGTTTGTAGTAGCTGTTTGAAACTTGACAAAATAAAAAAGTTCTCAGTTTTGTCTCTATGTTTTGTTTCCTCTTCAAATAGCCCTAAGCACAGACTGGGAAAAAGCACATTCATTGAGAAGCGTTGCCAAGCTTATAAGAAATAACGAGTTTCTGAAATTCCTGCAAATATTTTTTCACCCAATCATGATGATACGTGGTGGTAATGATCAGTACACAAATGCCACTTGGCTCACTAAATTGTGTTCTTCTAGGTTGAAGCGTTCGTTTACAGTAGCAGTTTTTATTTTTCGGTTTCACTCTGTTCTCTCCCATGTAGATAGATGAATTTGGAACTCTAAATCCAACATGTCTTGTAGTAGCTCTTTGAAATTTGACAAAATAAAGGAGTTCTCAGTTTTGTTTCTTTGATTTGTTTCCTCTTCAAGTAGCCCTAAGCAGAGACTGTGGAAAAGCACTTTCATTGAAAGGGTTTGCAAGCTTCCAAGAAATTACGAGTTTCAGAAATACCAGCAAATATTTTTTGACCCATTACTTGGTGGTAATGACAAGTACACAAATCCCACTTGGCTCACCAAATTTTGTTCTTCTAGGTTGAAGCGTTCGTTTACAGTAGCAGTTTTTATTTTTAGGTTTCACTCTGTTCTCTCCTATATAGATAGATGAATTTGGAACTCTAAAATCAACATGGTTTGTAGTAGCTCTATGAAACTTGACAAAATAAAGGAGTTCCCAGTTTTGTCTCTATGGTTTGTTTCCTCTTCAAGTAGCCCTAAGCACAGACTGTGGAAAAGCACTTTCGTTGAGAGGGGTTGCCAAGTTTCTAAGAAATAAGAGGTCTCCAAAATACCAGCAAATATTTTTCGCCCAATCTTGATGATACTTGGTGGTAATGATCAGTACACAAATCCCACTTGACTCATGAAGTTTGGTTCTTCTAGGTTGAAACGTTCGTTTACAGTAGCAGTTTATATATTTAGGTGTCCCTCTGTTCTCTCCTACATAGGTAGATGAATTTGGAACTCTAAATCCAACATGGTTTGTAGTAGCTCTTTGAAACTTGACAAATAAACTAGTTCTCAGTTTTGTCTCTATGATTTGTTTCCTCTTATAATAGCCCTAAGCAGAGACTGTGGAAAAGCACTTTCATTGAAAGGGATTGCCAAGCTTCCAAGAATTTAAGACTTTGCGAAATACCAGCAAACATTTTTTCACCCAATCTTGATGATAATTGGTGTTACTGACAAGTACACATATCCCACTTGGCTCACCAAATTTTGTTCTTATAGGTTGAAGCGTTCGTTTACAGTAGCAGTTTTTATTTTTAGGTTCACTTAGATCTCTCCTATATAGATAGATGAATTTGGAACTCTAAATCCAACGTGGTTTGTAGTACCTCTTTGAAACTTCATAAAAATAAAGGAGTTCTCAGTTTTGTCTCTATGGTTTGTTTCCTCTTCAAGTAGCCCTAGGCACAGACTGTGGAAAAGCACTTTCATTGAGAGCGGTTGCCAAGCTTCTAAGAAATAACGAGTGTCCGAAATTCCAGCAAATATTTTTTCACATAATCTTAATGATACTTGGTGGTAATGACAAGTAAACAAATCCCACTTGGCTCACCAAATTTTGTTCTTCTAGGTTGTAGCGTTCGTCTACAGTAGCAGTTTTTATATTTATGTTTCACTCTGTTCTCTCTTATATAGATAGATGAATATGGAACTCTAAATCCAACATGGTTTGTAGTAGCTCTTTGAAACTTGACAAAATAAAAAAGTTCTCAGTTTTGTCTCTATGGTTTGTTTCCTCTTCAAATAGCCCTAGGCACAGACTGGGGAAAAGCACATTCATTGAGAGGCGTTGCCAAGCTTCTAAGAAATAACGAATTTCTGAAATACCAGCAAATATTTTTTCACCCAATCATGATGATACGTGGTGGTAATGATAAGTACACAAATGTCACTTGGCTCACTAAATTGTGTTCTTCTAGGTTGAAGCGTTCGTTTACAGTAGCAGTTTTTATTTTTAGGTTTCACTCTGTTCTCTCCCATGTAGATAGATGAATTTGGAACTCTAAATCCAACATGGTTTGTAGTAGCCTCTTTGAAACTTGACAAACTAATGGAGTTCTCAGTTTTGTCTCTATGGATTGTTTCCTCTTCAAGTAGCCCTAGGCACAGACTGTGGAAAAGCACTTTCATTGAGAGGGGTTGCCAAGCTTCTAAGAAATAACGAGTTTTAGAAATACCAGCAAATATTTTTTCACCCAATCTTGATGATACGTGGTGGTAATGACAAGTACACAAATCCCACTCGGCTCACCAAATTGTGTTCTTCTAGGTTTAAGCGTTCGTTTACAGTAGCAGTTTTTATTTTTAGGTTTCACTCTGTTCTTTTTTATATAGATAAATGATTTGGAACTCTAAATCCAACATGGATTGTAGTAGCTCTTTGAAACTTGACAAAATGAAGAAGTTCTCAGTTTTTTCTCTATGTTTTGTTTTCTCTTCAAGTAGCCCTAGTCATAGACTGTGGAAAAGCACGTTGATTGACAGGGGTTGCCAGGCTTCTAAGAAATAACGAGTTTCCGAAATACGAGCAAATGTTTTTTCACGCAATCTTGATGATACTTGGTGTTAATGACAAGTACACAAATCCCACTTGGCTCACCAAATTTTGTTCTTCTAGGTTGAAGTGTTCCTTTACAGAGGCAGTTCATATTTTTAGGTGTCCCTCTGTTCTCTCCCATATAGATAGATGAATTTGGAACTCTAAATCCAACATGGTTTGTAGTAGCTCTTTGAAACTTGACAAAATAAAAAAGTTCTCAGTTTTTTCATTTGGTTTGTTTCCTCTTCAAATAGCCCTAGGCACAGACTGGGGAAAAGCACATTCAATGAGAGGCGTTGCCAAGCTGGTAAGAATTAATGAGTTTCTGAAATACCAGCAAATATTTTTTCACCCAAACTTGTTGATACGTGGTGGTAATTATCTGTACACAAATGCCACTTGGCTCACTAAATTGTGTTCTTCTAGAGTGAAGCGTTCGTTTACAGTAGCAGTTTATATTTTTATTTTTCACTCTGTTCTCTTCCATATAGATAGATGAATTTGGAACTCTAAATCCAACATGGTTTGTAGTAGCTCTTTGAAACTTGACAAAATAAAGGAGTTTTCAGTTTTGTCTCTTTGATTTGTTTCCTCTTAAAGTAGCCCTAAGCAGAGACTGTGGAAAAACACTTTCATTGAAAGGGGTTGCCAAGCTTCCAAGAAATTACGAGTTTCCGAAATACCAGCAAATATTTTTTCACCCAATCTAGATGATACTTGGTGGTAATGACAAGTACACAAATCCCACTTGGCTCACCAAATTTTGTTCTTCTAGGTTGAAGCGTTTGTTTACAGTAGCATCTTTTATTTTTAGGTTTCACTCTGTTCTCTCCTATATAGATAGATGAATTTGGAACTCTAAAATCAACATGGTTTGTAGTATCTCTCTGAAATTTGACAAAATAAAGCAGTTCTCAGGTTTGTCTCTATGGTTTGTTTTCTTTTCAAGGAGCACTAGGCACAGACTGTGGAAAAGCACTTTCATTGGGAGTTGTTGCCAAGCTTCTAAGATATAAGGAGTTTCCAAAATACCAGCAAATATTTTTTCACCCAATCTTGATGATACTTCTTGGTAATGATCAGTATACAAATACCACTTGGCTCACTAAATTGTGTTTTTCTAGGTTGAAGCGTTCGTTTACAATAGCAGTTTTTATTTTTCGGTTTCATTCTGTTCTTTTTTATATAGATAGATGAATTTGGAACTCTAAATCCAACATGGTTTGTAGTAGCACTTTGAAACTTGACAAAATGAAGGAGTTCTCAGTTTTGTCTCTATGGTTTATTTCCTCTTCAAGTAGCCCTAGGCACAGACTGTGGAAAAGCACTTTCATTGATAGGGGTTGAGAGGCTTCTAAGAAATAACGAGTTCCCGGAATATTAGCAAATATTTTTTCACCCAATCTTAATGATACTTGGTGGTAATGACAAGTACACAAATCAAACTTGGATCACCAAATTTTGTTCTTCTAGGTTTAAGCGTTCGTTTACAGTAGCATTTTATATTTTAGGTTTCCCTCTGTTGTCTCCTATATAGATAGATGAATTTGGTACTCTAAATCCAACATGGTTTGTAGTAGCTCTTTGAAATTTGACAAAATAAAGGAGTTCTCAGTTTTGTCTCTATGATTTGTTTCCTCTTCAAGTAGCCCTCAGCAGAGACTGTGGAAAATCACTTTCATTGAAAGGGTTTGTCAAGCTCCCAAGAAATTATGGCTTTCCGAAAAACCAGCAAATATTTTTTCACCCAATCTTGATGATACTTGGTGGTAATGATCAGTACACAAATGCCACTTGGCTCACTAAATAGTGTTCTTCTAGGTTGAAGCGTTCGTTTAGACTAGCAGATTTTATTTTTAGGTTTCACTTAGTTCTCTCCTATATAGATAGATGAATTTGGAACTCTAAATCCAACATGGTTTGTAGTAGCTCTTTGAAACTTGACAAAATAAAGGAGTTCTCAGTTTCTTCTCTATGGTTTGTTTCCTCTTCAAGTAGCCCTAGGCATAGACTGTGGAAAAGAAATTTCATTGAAAGGGGTTGCCTATCTTCTAAGAAATAAGGAGTTTTGAAATACCAGCAAATATTTTTTCATCCAATCTTGATGATACTTGGTGGCAATGATTGGTACACAAATCCCACTTGACTCATCAAATTTTGTTCTTCTAGGTTGAAGCATTAGTTTACAGTAGCAGTTTATATTTTTAGGTTTCACTCTGTTCTCTTTTATATAGATAGATGAATTTGGAACTCTAAATCCAACATGGTTTGTAGTAGCTCTTTGAAACTTTACAAAATGAAGGATTTCTCAGTGTTGTCTTTATGTTTTCTTTCCTCTTCAAGTAGCCCTAGGCACAAACTGTGGAAAAGCACTTTCATTGAGATGGTTGCCAGGCTTCTAAGAAATAACGAGTTTTCGAAATACCAGCAAATATTTTATCACCCAATTTTGATGATACTTGGTGGTAATGACAAGTACACATCCCACTTGGCTCACGAAATTTTGTTCTTCTACGTTGAAGCGTTTGTTTACAGTAGCAGTCTATATTTTTAGGTTTTCCACTGTTCCCTCCTATATAGATAGATGAATTTGGAACTCTAAATCCAACATGGTTTGTAGTAGCTCTTTGAAACTTGACAAAGTGGTAGTTCTCAGTTTTGTCTCTTTGATTTGTTTCCTCTTCAAGTAGCCCTCAGCAGAGACTGTGGAAAAGCACTTTCATTGAAAGGGTTTGCCAAGCTCCCAAGAAATTACGGGTTTCCGAAATACCAGGAAATATTTTTTCACCCAATCTTGATGATACTTGGTGTTAATGACAAGTATACAAATGCCACTTGGATCACCAAATTTTGCTCTTCTAGGTTGAAGCGTTCGTTTACAGTAGCAGTTTTTATTTTTAGGTTTCCCTCTGTTCTCTCCTATATAGATAGATGAATTTGGAACTCTAAATCCAACATGGTTTGTAGTAGCTGTTTGAAACTTGACAAAATAAAAAAGTTCTCAGTTTTGTCTCTATGTTTTGTTTCCTCTTCAAATAGCCCTAAGCACAGACTGGGAAAAAGCACATTCATTGAGAAGCGTTGCCAAGCTTATAAGAAATAACGAGTTTCTGAAATTCCTGCAAATATTTTTTCACCCAATCATGATGATACGTGGTGGTAATGATCAGTACACAAATGCCACTTGGCTCACTAAATTGTGTTCTTCTAGGTTGAAGCGTTCGTTTACAGTAGCAGTTTTTATTTTTCGGTTTCACTCTGTTCTCTCCCATGTAGATAGATGAATTTGGAACTCTAAATCCAACATGTCTTGTAGTAGCTCTTTGAATTTGACAAAATAAAGGAGTTCTCAGTTTTGTTTCTTTGATTTGTTTCCTCTTCAAGTAGCCCTAAGCAGAGACTGTGGAAAAGCACTTTCATTGAAAGGGTTTGCAAGCTTCCAAGAAATTACGAGTTTCAGAAATACCAGCAAATATTTTTTGACCCATTACTTGGTGGTAATGACAAGTACACAAATCCCACTTGGCTCACCAAATTTTGTTCTTCTAGGTTGAAGCGTTCGTTTACAGTAGCAGTTTTTATTTTTAGGTTTCACTCTGTTCTCTCCTATATAGATAGATGAATTTGGAACTCTAAAATCAACATGGTTTGTAGTAGCTCTATGAAACTTGACAAAATAAAGGAGTTCCCAGTTTTGTCTCTATGGTTTGTTTCCTCTTCAAGTAGCCCTAAGCACAGACTGTGGAAAAGCACTTTCGTTGAGAGGGGTTGCCAAGTTTCTAAGAAATAAGAGGTCTCCAAAATACCAGCAAATATTTTTCGCCCAATCTTGATGATACTTGGTGGTAATGATCAGTACACAAATCCCACTTGACTCATGAAGTTTGGTTCTTCTAGGTTGAAACGTTCGTTTACAGTAGCAGTTTATATATTTAGGTGTCCCTCTGTTCTCTCCTACATAGGTAGATGAATTTGGAACTCTAAATCCAACATGGTTTGTAGTAGCTCTTTGAAACTTGACAAATAAACTAGTTCTCAGTTTTGTCTCTATGATTTGTTTCCTCTTATAATAGCCCTAAGCAGAGACTGTGGAAAAGCACTTTCATTGAAAGGGATTGCCAAGCTTCCAAGAATTTAAGACTTTGCGAAATACCAGCAAACATTTTTTCACCCAATCTTGATGATAATTGGTGTTACTGACAAGTACACATATCCCACTTGGCTCACCAAATTTTGTTCTTATAGGTTGAAGCGTTCGTTTACAGTAGCAGTTTTTATTTTTAGGTTTCACTTAGATCTCTCCTATATAGATAGATGAATTTGGAACTCTAAATCCAACGTGGTTTGTAGTACCTCTTTGAAACTTCATAAAATAAAGGAGTTCTCAGTTTTGTCTCTATGGTTTGTTTCCTCTTCAAGTAGCCCTAGGCACAGACTGTGGAAAAGCACTTTCATTGAGAGCGGTTGCCAAGCTTCTAAGAAATAACGAGTGTCCGAAATTCCAGCAAATATTTTTTCACATAATCTTAATGATACTTGGTGGTAATGACAAGTAAACAAATCCCACTTGGCTCACCAAATTTTGTTCTTCTAGGTTGTAGCGTTCGTCTACAGTAGCAGTTTTTATATTTATGTTTCACTCTGTTCTCTCTTATATAGATAGATGAATATGGAACTCTAAATCCAACATGGTTTGTAGTAGCTCTTTGAAACTTGACAAAATAAAAAAGTTCTCAGTTTTGTCTCTATGGTTTGTTTCCTCTTCAAATAGCCCTAGGCACAGACTGGGGAAAAGCACATTCATTGAGAGGCGTTGCCAAGCTTCTAAGAAATAACGAATTTCTGAAATACCAGCAAATATTTTTTCACCCAATCATGATGATACGTGGTGGTAATGATAAGTACACAAATGTCACTTGGCTCACTAAATTGTGTTCTTCTAGGTTGAAGCGTTCGTTTACAGTAGCAGTTTTTATTTTTAGGTTTCACTCTGTTCTCTCCCATGTAGATAGATGAATTTGGAACTCTAAATCCAACATGGTTTGTAGTAGCCTCTTTGAAACTTGACAAACTAAAGGAGTTCTCAGTTTTTTCTCTATGGATTGTTTCCTCTTCAAGTAGCCCTAGGCACAGACTGTGGAAAAGCACTTTCATTGAGAGGGGTTGCCAAGCTTCTAAGAAATAACGAGTTTTAGAAATACCAGCAAATATTTTTTCACCCAATCTTGATGATACGTGGTGGTAATGACAAGTACACAAATCCCACTTGGCTCACCAAATTGTGTTCTTCTAGGTTTAAGCGTTCGTTTACAGTAGCAGTTTTTATTTTTAGGTTTCACTCTGTTCTTTTTTATATAGATAAATGATTTGGAACTCTAAATCCAACATGGATTGTAGTAGCTCTTTGAAACTTGACAAAATGAAGAAGTTCTCAGTTTTTTCTCTATGTTTTGTTTTCTCTTCAAGTAGCCCTAGTCATAGACTGTGGAAAAGCACGTTGATTGACAGGGGTTGCCAGGCTTCTAAGAAATAACGAGTTTTCCGAAATACGAGCAAATGTTTTTTCACGCAATCTTGATGATACTTGGTGTTAATGACAAGTACACAAATCCCACTTGGCTCACCAAATTTTGTTCTTCTAGGTTGAAGTGTTCCTTTACAGAGGCAGTTCATATTTTTAGGTGTCCCTCTGTTCTCTCCCATATAGATAGATGAATTTGGAACTCTAAATCCAACATGGTTTGTAGTAGCTCTTTGAAACTTGACAAAATAAAAAAGTTCTCAGTTTTTTCATTTGGTTTGTTTCCTCTTCAAATAGCCCTAGGCACAGACTGGGGAAAAGCACATTCAATGAGAGGCGTTGCCAAGCTGGTAAGAATTAATGAGTTTCTGAAATACCAGCAAATATTTTTTCACCCAAACTTGTTGATACGTGGTGGTAATTATCTGTACACAAATGCCACTTGGCTCACTAAATTGTGTTCTTCTAGAGTGAAGCGTTCGTTTACAGTAGCAGTTTATATTTTTATTTTTCACTCTGTTCTCTTCCATATAGATAGATGAATTTGGAACTCTAAATCCAACATGGTTTGTAGTAGCTCTTTGAAACTTGACAAAATAAAGGAGTTTTCAGTTTTGTCTCTTTGATTTGTTTCCTCTTAAAGTAGCCCTAAGCAGAGACTGTGGAAAAACACTTTCATTGAAAGGGGTTGCCAAGCTTCCAAGAAATTACGAGTTTCCGAAATACCAGCAAATATTTTTTCACCCAATCTAGATGATACTTGGTGGTAATGACAAGTACACAAATCCCACTTGGCTCACCAAATTTTGTTCTTCTAGGTTGAAGCGTTTGTTTACAGTAGCATCTTTTATTTTTAGGTTTCACTCTGTTCTCTCCTATATAGATAGATGAATTTGGAACTCTAAAATCAACATGGTTTGTAGTATCTCTCTGAAATTTGACAAAATAAAGCAGTTCTCAGGTTTGTCTCTATGGTTTGTTTTCTTTTCAAGTAGCACTAGGCACAGACTGTGGAAAAGCACTTTCATTGGGAGTTGTTGCCAAGCTTCTAAGATATAAGGAGTTTCCAAAATACCAGCAAATATTTTTTCACCCAATCTTGATGATACTTCTTGGTAATGATCAGTATACAAATACCACTTGGCTCACTAAATTGTGTTTTTCTAGGTTGAAGCGTTCGTTTACAATAGCAGTTTTTATTTTTCGGTTTCATTCTGTTCTTTTTTATATAGATAGATGAATTTGGAACTCTAAATCCAACATGGTTTGTAGTAGCACTTTGAAACTTGACAAAATGAAGGAGTTCTCAGTTTTGTCTCTATGGTTTATTTCCTCTTCAAGTAGCCCTAGGCACAGACTGTGGAAAAGCACTTTCATTGATAGGGGTTGAGAGGCTTCTAAGAAATAACGAGTTCCCGGAATATTAGCAAATATTTTTTCACCCAATCTTAATGATACTTGGTGGTAATGACAAGTACACAAATCAAACTTGGATCACCAAGTTTTGTTCTTCTAGGTTTAAGCGTTCGTTTACAGTAGCATTTTATATTTTAGGTTTCCCTCTGTTGTCTCCTATATAGATAGATGAATTTGGTACTCTAAATCCAACATGGTTTGTAGTAGCTCTTTGAAACTTGACAAAAATGGTAGTTCTCAGTGTTGTCTCTTTGATTTGTTTCCTCTTCAAGTAGCCCTCAGCAGAGACTGTGGAAAAGCACTTTCATTGAAAGGGTTTGCCAAGCTCCCAAGAAATTACGGGTTTCCGAAATACCAGGAAATATTTTTTCACCCAATCTTGATGATACTTGGTGTTAATGACAAGTACACAAATGCCACTTTGATCACCAAATTTTGCTCTTCTATGTTGAAGCGTTCGTTTACAGTAGCAGTTTTTATTTTTAGGTTTCCCTCTGTTCTCTCCTATATAGATAGATGAATTTGGAACTCTAAATCCAACATGGTTTGTAGTAGCTGTTTGAAACTTGACAAAATAAAAAAGTTCTCAGTTTTGTCTCTATGTTTTGTTTCCTCTTCAAATAGCCCTAAGCACAGACTGGGAAAAAGCTCATTCATTGAGAAGCGTTGCCAAGCTTCTAAGAAATAACGAGTTTCTGAAATACCAGCAAATATTTTTTCACCCAATCATGATGATACGTGGTGGTAATGATCAGTACACAAATGCCACTTGGCTCACTAAATTGTGTTCTTCTAGGTTGAAGCGTTCGTTTACAGTAGCAGTTTTTATTTTTAGGATTCACTCTGTTCTCTCCCATGTAGATAGATGAATTTGGAACTCTAAATCCAACATGGCTTGTAGTAGCTCTTTGAAACTTGACAAAATAAAGGAGTTCTCAGTTTTGTCTCTATGGTTTGTTTCCTCTTCAAGTAGCCCTAGGAATAGACTGTGGAAAAGCACTTTCATTGAAAGGGGTTCCCAATCTTCTAAGAAATAATGAGTTTCCGAAATACCAGCAAATATTTTTTCACCCAATCTTGATGATACTTGTTGGTAATGATCGGTACACAAATCCCACATGACTCACCAAATTTTGTTCTTCTAGGTTGAAGCGTTAGTTTACAGTAGCAGTTTATATTTTTAGGTCTCCCTCTGTTCTCTCCTATATAGATAGATGAATTTGGAACTCTAAATCCAACATGGTTTGTAGTAGCTCTTTGAAACTTGACAAAATAAAGGAGTTCTCAGTTTTGTTTCTTTGATTTGTTTCCTCTTCAAGTAGCCCTAAGCAGAGACTGTGGAAAAGCACTTTCATTGAAAGGGGTTGCAAGCTTCCAAGAAATTACGAGTTTCCGAAATACCAGCAAATATTTTTTGACCCATTACTTGGTGGTAATGACAAGTACACAAATCCCACTTGGCTCACCAAATTTTGTTCTTCTTGGTTGAAGCGTTCGTTTACAGTAGCAGTTTTTATTTTTAGGTTTCACTCTGTTCTCTCCTATATAGATAGATGAATTTGGAACTCTAAAATCAACATGATTTGTAGTAGCTCTATGAAACTTGACAAAATAAACTAGTTCTCAGTTTTGTCTCTATGATTTGTTTCCTCTTATATTAGCCCTAAGCAGAGACTGTGGAAAAGCACTTTCATTGAAAGGGATTGCCAAGCTTCCAAGAAATTAAGACTTTCCGAAATACCAGCAAACATTTTTTCAACCAATCTTGATGACACTTGGGGTTACTGACAAGTACACATATCCCACTTGGCTCACCAAATTTTGTTCTTATAGGTTGAAGCGTTCGTTTACAGTAGCAGTTTTTATTTTTAGGTTTCACTCAGATCTCTCCTATATAGATAGATGAATTTGGAATTCTAAATCCAACGTGGTTTGTAGTACCTCTTTGAAACTTCATAAAATAAAGGAGTTCTCAGTTTTGTCTCTATAGTTTGTTTCCTCTTCAAGTAGCCCTAGGCACAGACTGTGGAAAAACACTTTCATTGAGAGCGGTTGCCAAGCTTCTAAGAAATAACGAGTGTCCGAAATTCCAGCAAATATTTTTCACCCAATCTTAATGATACTTGGTGGTAATGACAAGTACACAAATCCCACTTGGCTCACCAAATTTTGTTCTTCTAGGTTGTAGCGTTCGTCTACAGTAGCAGTTTTTATATTTACGTTTCACTCTGTTCTCTCTTATATAGATAGATGAATATGGAACTCTAAATCCAACATGGTTTGTAGTAGCTCTTTGAAACTTGACAAAATAAAAAAGTTCTCAGTTTTGTCTCTATGGTTTGTTTCCTCTTCAAATAGCCCCTAGGCACAGACTGGGGAAAAGCACATTCATTGAGAGGCGTTGCCAAGCTTCTAAGAAATAACGAGTTTCTGAAATACGAGCAAATATTTTTTCAACCAATCATGATGATACGTGGTGGTAATGATAAGTACACAAATGTCACTTGGCTCACTAAATTGTGTTCTTCTAGGTTGAAGCGTTCGTTTACAGTAGCTGTTTTTATTTTTAGGTTTCACTCTGTTCTCTCCCATGTAGATAGATGAATTTGGAACTCTAAATTCAACATGGTTTGTAGTAGCTCTTTGAAACTTGATAAAATAAAGGAGTTCTCAGTTTTTTCTCAATGGTTTGTTTCCTCTTCAAGTAGCCCTAGGCATAGACTGTGGAAAAGCACTTTCATTGAAAGGGGTTCCCAAGCTTCTAAGAAATAATGATTTTCCGAAATACCAGCAAATATTTTTTCACCCAATCTTGATGATACTTGTTGATAATGATCGGTACACAAATCCCACTTGACTCACCAAATTTTGTTCTTCTAGGTTGAATCGTTAGGTTACAGTAGCAGTTTATATTTTTAGGTCTCCCTCTGCTCTCTCCTATATAGATAGATGAATTTGGAACTCTAAATCCAACATGGTTTGTAGTCGCTCTTTGAAACTTGACAAAATAAAGGAGTTCTCAGTTTTTCTCTATGATTTGTTTCCTCTTCAAGTAGCCCAGGCAGAGACTGTGGAAAAGCACTTTCATTGAAAGGGGTTGCCAAGCTTCCAAGAATTACGATTTTCAGAAATACCAGCAAATATTTTTTCACCAAATCTTGGTGATACTTGGTGGTAATGAGAAGTACACAAATCCCACTTGGCTCACCAAATTTGTTCTTCTAGTTGAAGCGTTCGTTTACAGTAGCAGTTTTTATTTTTAGGTTTCACTCTGTTCTCTCCCATATAGATAGATGAATTTGGAACTCTAAATCCAACATGGTTTGTAGTAGCTCTTTGAAAGTTGACAAAATAAAGGAGTTCTCAGTTTTGTCTCTATGATTTGTTTCCTCTTCAAGTAGCCCTAGGCAGAGACTGTGGAAAAGCAGTTTCATTGAGAGGGTTTGCAAGCTTCTAAGAAATAATGTGTTTCCGAATTTCCAGGAAATATTTTTTCACCCAATCTTTATGATACTTGGTTTTAATAATCAGTACACCAATCCCACCTGGCTCACCAAATTTTGTTTTTCTAGGTTGAAGCGTTCGTCTACAGTAGCAGTTTTTATATTTAGGTTACACTCTGTTCTCTTCTATATAGATACATGAATTTGGAACTCTAAATCCAACATGGTTTGTAGTAGCTCGTTGAAACTTTACAAAATAAAGGAGTTCTCAGTATTGTCTCTACGGTTTGTTTCCTCTTCAAGGAGCCCTAGGCACAGATGTGGAAAAGCATTTTCAATGAAAGCGGTTGCCAAGCTTCCAAGAAATAACGAGTTTCCGAAATACCAGCAAATATTTTTTCACCCAATCTTTATGATACTTGGTGGTAATGATCGGTACAGAAATCCCACTTGACTCACCAAATTTTGTTCTTCTACTTTGAAGCGTTCGTTTACAGTAGCAGTCTATATTTTTAGGTTTCCCTCTGTTCTCTCCTATATAGATACCTGAATTTGGAACTCTAAATCCAACATGGTTTGTACTAGCTATTTGAAAATTGACAAAATAATGGAGTTCTCAGTTTTGTCTCTATGATTTGTTTCCTCTTCAAGTAGCCCTAAGCAGAGACTGTGGAAAAGCACTTTCATTGAAAGGGGTTGCCAAGCTTCCAAGAAATTACGAGTTTCCGAAACACCAGCAAACATTTTTTCACCCAATCTTGATGATACTTTTTGGTAATGATCGGTACAGAAATCCCACTTGACTCACTAAATTTTGTTCTTCTAGTTTGAAGCGTTCGTTTACAGTAGCAGTTTATATTTTTAGGTTTCCCTCTGTTCTCTCCTATATAGATAGCTGAATTTGGAAGTCTAAATCCAACATGGTTTGTTCTAGCTCTTTGAAACATGAGAAAAAAAGTAGTTCTCAGTTTTGTCCCTATGGTTTGTTTCCTCTTCAAGTAGCCCTAGGTACAGATTGTGGAAAAGCATTTTCATTTAGAGGGTTTGCCAAGCTTCTAAGAAATAACGAGTTTCCAAAATACCAACAAATATTTTTTCACCCAATCTTGATGATACTTGGTGGTAATGATCAGTACACAAATCCCACTTGGCCATCAAATTTTGTTTTTCTAGGTTTAAGAGTTCTTTACAGTAGCAGTGTTTATATTTAGGTTTCACTCTGTTCTCTCCTAAATAGATAGATGAATTTGGAACACTAAATCCAACATGGTTGGTAGTGCCTGTTTGAAACTTGAGAAAATAAAGGAGTTCTCAGTTTTGTCTCTATGACTTGTTTCCTCTTCAAGTAGCCCTATGCAGAGACAGTGGAAAAGCACTTTCATTGAAAGGGGTTGCCAAGCTTTCAAGAAATTACGAGTTACTGAAATACCAGCAAATATTTTTTCACCCAATCTTGATGATACTTGGTGGTAATGATAAGTACACAAATCCCATTTGGCTCACCAAATTTTGTTCTTCTCAGTTGGAGCGTTCGTTTACAGTAGCAGTTTTTATTTTTCAGTTTCACTTTCTTCTCTCCTATATATATAGATGAATTTGGAAACCTAAATCCAACATGGTTTGTAGTAGCTCCTTGAAACTTGACAAAATAAAGGAGTTCTCAGTTTTGTCTCAATGGTTTCTTTCCTCTTCAAGTAGCCCTAGGCCCAGACTGTGGAAAAGCACTTTCATTGAGAGGGGTTGCAAGATTCTAAGAAACAATGAGTTTCCTAAATACCAGCAAATATTTTTTTACCCAATCTTAATGATACTTGGTTTTCATAATCAGTACACCAATCCCACTTTGCTCACCAAATTTTGTTTTTCTAGGTTGAAGCGTTCGTCTTCAGTAGCAGTTTTTATATTTAGGTTTCACTCTGTTCTCTTCTATATAGATACATGAATTTTGAATTCTAAATCAAACATGGTTTGTAGTAGCTCTTTGAAACTTGACAAAATAAAGGAGTTCTAAGTATTGTCTCTATGGTTTGTTTCCTCTTCAAGTAGCCCTAGGCACAGACTGTGGAAAAGCAATTTCATTGAAAGGGGTAGCCAAGCTTCCAAGAAATAACGAGTTTCCGAAATACCAGCAAATATTTTTTCACCCAATCTGGATGATACTAGGTGGTAATGATCGGTACAGAAATCCCACTTGACCCACCAAATTTTGTTCTTCTAGGTTGAAGCATTCGTTTACAGTAGCAGTTTATATTTTTAGGTTTCCCTCTGTTCTTTCCTATATAGATAGATGAATTTGGAACTCTAAATTCAAAATGGTTTGAAGTAGCTCTTTGAAACTTGACAAAATAAAGGAGTTCTCAGTTTTGTTTCTATGGTTTGTTTCCTCTTCAAGTTGCCCTAAGCAGAGACTATGGAAAAGCACTTTCATTGAAACGATTTGCCAAGTTTCAAAGAAATAACGAGTTTCCGAAACACCAGCAAACATTTTTTCACCCAATCTTGAGGATACTTTTTGGTAATGATCAGTAAAGAAATCCCACTTGACTCAACAAATTTTGTTCTTCTAGTTTGAAGCCTTCGTTTACAGTAGCAGTTTATATTTTTAGGTTTCCCTCTGTTCTCTCCTATATAGATAGCTGAATTTGGAACTCTAAATCTAACATGGTTTGTACTAGCTGTTTGAAACTTGACAAAAAAAGTAGTTCTCAGTTTTGTCCCTATGATTTCTTTCCTCTTCAAGTAGCTCTAAGCAGATACTGTGGAATAGCACTTTCATTGAAAGTGGTTGCCAATCTTCCAAGAAATTACGAGTTTCCGAAATACAAGCAAATACTTTTTCACCCAATCTTGATGATAAGTGGTGGTAATGACAAGTACACAAATCCCACTTGGCTCACCAAATTTTGTTCTTCTCGGTTGAAGCATTCGTTTAGAGTAGCAGTTTTTATTTTTCGGTTTCACTTTGTTCTCTCCTATATAGATAGATGAATTTGGAAATCTAAATCCAAGATGGTTTGTAGTAGCTCTTTGAAACTTGACAAAATAAAGGTGTTCTCAGTTTTGTCTCTATGGTTTGTTTCCTCTTCAAGTAGCCCTAGGCACAGACTGTGGAAAAGCACTTTCATTGAGAGGGGTTGCCAAGCTTCTAAGAAATAACGATTTCCGAAATACCAGCAAATATTTTTTCACCCAAACTTGATGATACTTGGTTGTAATAATCAGTACACCAATATCACTTGGCTCACCAAATTTTGTTCTTCTAGGTTGAAGCGTTCGTCTACAGTAGCAGTTTTTATATTTAGGTTTCACTCTGTTCTCTTCTATATAGATACATGAATTTGGAACTATAAATCCAACATGGTTTGTAGTAGCTCTTTGAAACTAGACAAAATAAAGGAGTTCTCAGTATTGTCTCTATGGTTTGTTTCCACTTCATGTAGCCCTAGGCACAGACTGTGCAAAGGCACTTTCATTGAAATGGGTTGCGAAGCTTCCAAGAAATAACGAGTTTCCGAAATACCAGCAAATATTTTTTCACTAATCTGCATGATACTTAGTGGTAATGATCAGAACACAAATGCCACTTGACTCACCAAATTTTATTATTCTAGTTTGAAGCGTTCGTTTAAAGTAACAGTTTATTTTTTTAGGTTTCCCTCTGTTCTCTCCTATATGGATAGATGAATTTGGAACTCTAAATCCAACATGGTTTGTAGTAGATCTTTGAAACTTGACAAAATAAAGGAGTTCTCAGTTTTGTGTCTATCTTTTCTTTCCTCTTCAAGTAGCGCTAAGTAGAGACTGTGGAATAGCACTTTCATTGAAAGGGGTTGCCAAGCTTCCAAGAAATTACGAGTTTCTGAAATACCAGCAAATACTTTTTCACCCAATCTTGATGATAAGTGGTGGTAATGACAAGTACACAAATCCCACTTGGCTCACCAAATTTTGTTCTTCTCGGTTGAAGCGTTCGTTTACTGTAGCAGTTTTTATTTTTAGCTTTCTTTTTGTTCTCTCCTATATAGATAGATGAATTTGGAAATCTAAATCCAACATGGTTTGTAGTAGCTCTTTGAACTTGGCTAAATAAAGGAGTTCTTAGTTTTGTCTCTATGGTTTGTTTCCTCTTCAAGTAGCCCTAGGCACAGATTTTGGAAAAGCACTTTCATTGAGAGGGGTTGCCAAGCTTCTAAGAAATAACGAGTTTCCAAAATACCAGCAAACATTTTTCACCCAATCTTGATGATACTTGGTGGTAATGATCAGTACACAAATCCCACTTGACTCACCAAATATTGTTCTTCTAATTTGAAGCGTTCGTTTAAAGTAGCAATTTATATTTTTAGGTTTCCCTCTGTTCTCCCCTATATAGATAGCTGAATTTGGAACTCTAAATCCAACATGGTTTGTACTAGCTCCTTGAAACTTGACAAAATTAAGGAGTTCTCAGTTTTGTCTCAATGGTTTGTTACCTCTTCAAGTAGCCCTAGGCAAAGACTGTGGAAAAGCACTTTCATTGAGAGGGATTGCCAAGCTTCTAAGAAATAACGAGTTTCCGAAATACCAGCAAATATTTATTCACCCAATCTTTGTGATACTTGGTTTTAATAATCAGTACACCAATCCCACTTGGCTCAAAAAATTTTGTTCTTCTAGGTTGAAGCGTTCGTTTTCAGTAGCAGTTTTCATTTTTAGGTTTCACTTTGTTCTCTCCTATATAGATAGATGAATTTGGAACTCTAAATCCAACATGGTTTGTAGTAGCTCTTTGAAACTTGAGAAAATAAAGGCGTTCTCAGTTGTGTCTCTATGGTTTGTTTCCTCTTCAAGTAGCCCTAGGCACAGACTATGGAAAACCACTTTTATTGAGAGGGGTTGCCAACCTTCTAAGAAATAAAGAGTTTCCGAAATACCAGCAAATATTTTTTCACCCAATCTTGAATATACTTGGTGGTAATAATCAGTACTCCAATCCCACTTGGCTCACTAAATTTTGTTGTTCTAGGTTGAAGCGTTCGTCTACAGTAGCAATTTTTATATTTAGGTTTCACTCTGTTCTCTTCTATATAGATAGATGAATTTGGAATTCGAAATCGAACATGGTTTTTAGTAGCTCTTTGAAACTTGACAAAATAATGTAGTTCTCATTTTGGTCTCTATCGTTTGATTCCTCTTCAAGTAGCCCTAGGCACAGAATGTGGAAAAGCACTTTCATTGAAAGGAGTTGCCAAGCTTCTAAGAAATAACGAGTTTCCGAAATACCAGCAAATATTTTTTCATCCAAACTGGATGATACTTGGTGGTAATGATCTGTACACAAATCCCAGTTGACTCACCAAATTTTGTTCTTCTAGGTTGATGCATTTGTTTACAGTAGCAGTTTATATTTTTAGGTTTCCCTCTGTTCTCTCCTATATAGATAGATGAATTTGGAACACTAAATCCAACATGGTTTTTAGTAGCTCTTTGAAACTTTGAGAATAAAAGGCGTTCTCAGTTTTGTCTCTATGGTTTGTTTCCTCTTCAAGTAGCCCTAGGCACAGACTGTGGAGAAGCACTTTCATTGAGAGGGGTTGTAAAGCTTCTAAGATAAAACGAGGTTTCGAAATACCAGCAAACATTTTTTCAGCCAATCTTGATGATACTTGGTGTAATGATGAGTACACCAATCCCACTTGGCTCACCATATTTGGTTCTTGTAGCTTGAAGCATTCGTTTACAGTAGCAGTTTTTTATTTTTATGTTTCTCTTTGTTCTCTCCTATGTAGGTTGATGAATTTGGAACTCTAAATCCAACATGGTTTGTAGTAGCTCTTTGAAACCTGACAAAATAAAGGAGTTCTCAGTTTTGTCTCTATGGTTTGTTTCCTCTTCAAGTAGACCTAGGCACAGACTGTGGAAAAGCACTTTTATTTTTACGGGTGGCAAAGCTTCTAAGAAATAATGAGTTTCCGAAATACAAGCAAATATTTTTTCACCCAATGTTGATGATACTTGGTGGTAATGATGGGTACACAATTCCCATTTGACTCACCAAATTTTGTTCTTCTAGTTTGAAGCGTTCGTTTACAATACCAGTTTATATTTTTAGGTATTTCTCTGTTCTCTCCTATATAGATAGATGAATTTGGAGCTCTAAATCAAACATGGTTTTTAGTAGCTCTTTGAAACTTGAAAAAATAAAGGAGTTCTCAGTTTTGTCTCTATGATTTGTTTTCTCTCCAAGTAGCCATAAACAGAGACTGTGGAAAAGCACTTTCAATAAAAGGGGTTGCCAAGCTTCCAAGAAATTACGAGTTTCCGAAATAGCAGCAAATACTTTTTCACCCAATCTTGATGATACGTGGTCGTAATGACAATTCCACAAATCCCACTTAGCTCAACAAATTTTCTTCTTCTAAGTTGAAGCGTTCATTTACCGTAGCAGTTTTTATTTTTAGGTTTCACTTTGTTCTCTCCTATATAGATAGATGAATTTGAAACTCTAAATCCCACATGGTTTGTAGTAGCTCTTTGAAACTTGACATATAAAGGAGTTGTCACTTTTGTGTCTATGGTTTGTTTCCTCTTCAAGTAGCCCTAGGCACAGACTGGGAAAAGCACTTGCATTGAGAGGGTTTGCCAAACTTCTAAGAAATAACGAGTTTCCGAAATACCAGCAAATATTTTTTCACCCAATCTTCATGATACGTGGTGGGAATGATCGGTACACAAATCCCACTTGGCTCACCAAATTTTGTTCTTCTAGGTGGAAACGTTCGTTTACAGTTGCACTTTTTATTTTTTATTTCACTCTGTTCTCTCCTATATAGATACATGAATTTTAACTGAAAATCCAACATGGTTTGTAGTACCTCTTTGAAACATGACAAAATAAAGGAGTTCTCAGTTTTGTCTCTATGGTTTGTTTCCTCTTCAAGTAGCCCTAGGCACAGACTGTGTAAAAGCACTTTCATTGAGAGGGGTGTTGAGGCTTCTAAGAAATAACGAGTTTCCGAAATAGCAGGAAATATTTTTTCACCCAATATTGATGATACTTGGTGGTAATGATCAGTACACAAATCCACTTTGCTCAGCTAATTTTGTTCCTCTAGGTTTAAGCGTTTGTCTACAGTAGAAGTTGTTATATTTAGGTTTCACTCTGTTCTCTCCTATATAGATAGATGAATTTGGAACTCTAAATCCAACATGGTTTGTAGTAGCTCTTTGAAACTTGACAAAATAAAGGAGATCTCAGTTTTGTCTCTATGGTTTGTTTCCTCTTCAATAGACCTAGGCACAGACTGTGGAAAAGCACTTTCATTGAGAGGGGTTGCCAAGATTCTAAGAAATAACGAGTTTCCGAAATACCAGCAAATATTTTTTCACAAATCTTGATGATACTTGGTGGTAATGATCAGTACTCAAATCCCCACTTGACTCACCAAATTTTCTTCTTCTAGGTTGAAGCGTTCGTCTACAGTAGCAGTTTATATATTTAGGTTTTTCTCTGTTCTCTCCTATATAGATAGATGAATTTGGAAATCTAAATCCACCACGGTTTGTAGTACCTCTTTGAAACGTGACAAATAAATTAGTTCTCTGTTTTGTCTCTATGGTTGGTTTCCTCTTCAAGTAGCCCTAGGCACAAACTGTGGAAAAGCACTTGCATTGAAAAGTGTTGCCAAGCTTCCAAGGATTAACGAGTTTCCGAAATACCAGAAAATATTTTTTCACCCAATCTTGATAACACTTTGTGGTATGATATGTACACAAATCCCACTTGGCTCATCAAATTTTGTTCTTTCAGGTTGAAGCGTTCGTTTACATTAGCCGTTTTTATTTTTAGGTTTCACTTTGTTCTCTCCTATATAGATAGATGAATTTGGAACTCTAAATCCAACATGGTTTGTAGTAGCTCTTTGAAACTTGACAAAATAAAGGAGTTCTCACTTTTCTCTCTATGGTTTGTATCCTCTTCAATAGCCCTAGGCACAGACTGTGGAAAAGCACTTTCATTGAGAGGGGTTGCCAAGCTTCTAAGAAATAACGAGTTTCCGAAATACCAGCAAATCTTTTTTCACCCAATCTTGATGATACTTGGTGGTAATGATCAGTACACAAATCCCACTTGACTCACCAAATTTTGTTCTTCTAGGTTTAAGCTTTCGTCTACAGTAGCAGTTTTTATATTTAGGTTTCACTCTGTTCTCTCCTATATTGATAGATGAATTTGGAACTCTAAATCCAACATGGTTTGTAGTAACTCTTTGAAACTTGACAAAATCAAGTAGATCTCAGTTTTGACTCTATGGTTTGTTTCCTCTTCAAGTAGCCCTAGGCACAGACTGTGGAAAAGCACTTTCATTGAGAGGGGTTGCCAAACTTCTAATAAATAACGAGTTTCCGAAATACCAGCAAATATTTTTTTCACCCAATCTTGATGATACTTGGTGGTAAGGATCAGTACACAAATCCCACTTGGCTCACCAAATTTTGTTCTTCTAGGTTGAAGCGTTCGTCTACAGTATCTGTTTTTGTATTTATGTTTTTCTCTGTTCTTTCCTATATAGAATGATGAATTTGGAACTCTAAATCCATCATGGTTTGTAGTAGCTCTTTGAAACTTGAGAAAAAAAAGTAGTTATCAGTTATGTCTCTATGATTTATTTCCTCTTCAAGTAGCCCTAGGCACAGATTGTGGAAAAGCAATTTCATTGAGAGGGGTTGCCAAGATTCTAAGAAATAACGATTTTCCGAAATACCAGCAAATATTTTTTCACCCAATCTTGATGATACTTGCTGGTAATGATCAGTAGAGAAATCCCACTAGGCTCACCAAATTTTCTTCTTCTAGGTTGAAGCGTTCGTCTACATATCAGTTTTTATATTTAGGTTTTTCTCTGTTCTCTCCTATATAGATAGATGAATTTGGAACTCTAAATCCAACATGGTTTGTAGTAGCTCTTTGAAACTTGACAAAAGAACGTAGTTGGCAATTTTGTCCCTATGGTTTGTTTCCTCTTCAAGTATCCGTAAGCAGAGACTCTGGAATAGGACTTTCATTGAAAGGGGTGGCCAAGCTTCCTAGAAATTAAGAGTTTCCGAAATACCAGCAAATATTTTTTCACCCAATCTTGATGATACGTGGTGGTAATGACAAGTACACAAATCCCACTTGGCTCACCAAATTTTGTTCTAGGTTGAAGCGTTCGTTTACAGTAGCAGTTTTATTTTTAGGTTTCACTCTGTTCTCTCCTATATAGATAGAGGAATTTGGAACTCTAAATCCAACATGTTTTGTAGTAGCTCTTTGAAACTTGACAAAATAAAGGAGTTCTCGGTTTTGTTGCTATGGTTTGTTTTTCTCTTCAAGTAGCCCTAGGCACAGACTGTGGAAAAGCACTTTCATTGAGAGGGGTTGCCAAGCTTCTAAGAAATAACGAGTTTCCGAAATACCAGCAAATATTTTTTCACCCAAACTGATGATACTTGGTGGTATTGATCAGTACACAAATCCCACTTGGCTCACCAAATTTTGCTCTACTAGGTTAAAGCGTTCGGTTACAGTAGCAGTTTTTATTTTTAGGTTTCACTCTGTTCTCTATTATATAGATAGATGAATTTGGAACTCTAATCCAACATGTTTTGTAGTAGCTCTTTGAAACTTGACAAAATAAAGTAGTTCTCAGTTTTGTCTCTATGATTTTTTCCCCTTCAAGAATCCCCAGGCACAGACTGTGGAAAAGCACTTTCATTGAGAGGGGTTGCCAAGCTGCTAAGAAATAAAGAGTTTCCGAAATACCAGCAAATATTTTTTCACCCAATCTTGATGATACTTGTTGGTAATGATCAGGACATAAATCCCACTTATCTCACCAAATTCTGTTCTTCTAGGTTTAAGCGTTTGTCTACAGTAGCAATTTTTATATTTAGGTTTCACTCTGTTCTCTCCTATATAGATAGATGAATTTGGAAATCTAAATCCAACATGGTTTGTAGTAGCTCTTTGAAACTTGAAAAATAAAGTATTTCTCAGTTTTGTCTCTATGGTTTGTTTCCTCTTCAAGTAGCCCTAGGCACAGACTGTGGAAAAGCACTTTCATTGAGAGGGGTTGCCAAGCTTCTAAGAAATAAAGAGTTTCCGAAGTACCAGAAAATTTTTTTCACCCAATCTTGATGATACTTGGTGGTTATGATCAGGACACAAATCCCACTTATCTCAGCAAATTCTGTTCTTCTATGTTGAAGCGTTCGTCTAAGTAGCAGTTTTTATATTTGGGTTTTTCTCTGTTCTCTCCTATATAGATAGATGAATTTGGAACTCTAAATCCAACATGGTTTGTAGTAGCTCTTTGAATCTTGACAAAAAAAAGTAGTTCTCAGTTTTGTCTCTATGGTTTGTTTCCTCTTCAAGTAGCCCTAAGCAGACACTGGGGAAAAGCACTTTCATTGAAAGGGGTTGCCAAGCTTCGAAGAAATTACGAGTTTCCGAAATACCAGCAAATATTTTTTCACCCAATCTTGATGATACGTGGTGGTAATGACAAGTACACAAATCCCACTTAGCTCAACAAATTTTGTTCTTCCAGTTTGCAGTGTTGGTTTACAGTAGCAGTTTTTATTTTTAGGTTTCACTCTGTTCTATCCTATATATATAGATGAATTTGGAACTCTAAATCCAACATGATTTGTAGTAGCTCTTTGAAACTTGACAAAATAAAGGTGTTCTCAGTTTTGTCTCTATGGTTCGTTTCCTCTTCAAGTAGTCCTAGGCACAGTCTGTGGAAAAGCACTTTCATTGAGAGGGGTTGCCAAGCTTCTAAGAAATAACGAGTTTCCGAAATACCAGCAAATATTTTTTCACCCAATCTTGATGATACTTGGTGGTAAAGATCAGTACACCGATCCCACTTGGGTAACCTAATTTTGTTTTTCTAGGTTGAAGCGTTCATTTACAGTAGCAGTTTTAATTTTAGGTTTCACACTGTTTTCTCCTATATAGATAAATGAATTTGGAACTCTAAATCCAACATGGTTTGTAGTAGCTCTTTGAAACTTGACAAAATAAATGACTTCTCCGTTTTGTCTCTTAAGTTGTTTCCTATTCCAGTAGCCCTACGCACAGACTGTGGAAAAGCACTTTCATTAAGAGGGGTTGCCAAGCTTCTAAGAAATAAGTAGTTTCCGAAATACCAGCAAATATTTTTTCACAAAATCTTGATGATACTTGGTGGTAATGATCAGTACACAAATCCCACCTGGCTCACCAAATTTTGTTCTTCTAGGTTGAAGCGTTCTTCTACAGTAGCAGTTTTTATATTTAGGTTTCCCTATGTTATCTCCTATAGAGATAGATGAATTTGGAACTCTAAATCCAACATGGTTTGTAGTTACTCTTTGAAACGTGACAAAATAAAGGAGTTCTCAGTTTTGTCTCTATGGTTGTTTCCTCTTCAAATAGCCCTAGGCACAGACTGTGGAAAAGCACTTTCATTGAGAGGGGTTGCAAAGCTTTTAAAAAAATAACGAGTTTCCGAAATACCAGCAAATATTTTTTCACCCAATCTTTATGATAATGGGTGGTAATGATCAGGAAACAAATCCCACTTGGCTCACCAAGTTCTGTTCTTCGAGGTTTAAGCGTTCGTCTACAGTAGCCGTTTTTATATTAAGGTCTCACTCTGTTCTCTCCTATATAGATACATGAATTTGGAACTCTAAATCCAACATGGTTTGTAGTAGCTCTTTGAAACTTGACAAAATAAGGAGTTCTCAGTTTTGTCTCTATGGTTTGTTTCCTCTTCAAATATCCCTAGGCACAGACTGTGGAAAAGCACTTTCATTGAGAGGGGTTGCCAAGCTTCTAAGAAATAACGAGTTTCCGAAATATCAGCAAATATTTTTTCACCCAATCCTGATGATACTTGGTGGTAAGGATCAGTACACAGATCCCACTTGGCTCACCAAATTGTGTTCTTCTAGGTTGAAGCATTCGTCTACAGCAACTTTTTTCATATGTAGGTTTCACTCTGTTCTCTCCTATATAGATAGTTGAATTTGGAAATCTAAATCCAACATGGTTTGTAGTAGCTCTTTGAAACTTGGCAAAATAAAGGAGTTCTCAGTTTGGTCTCTATGGTTTGTTTCCTTTTCAAGTAGCCCTAAGCAGACACTGTGGAAAAGCACTTTCATTGAAAGGGGTTGCCAAGCTTCCAAGAAATTACGAGTTTCCGAAATACCAGCAAATATTTTTTCACCCAATCTTGATGATACGTAGTGGTAATGACAAGTACACAAATCCCACTTGGCTCACCAAATTTTGCTCTTCTAGGTTAAAGCGTTCGGTTACAGTAGCAGTTTTTATTTTTAGGTTTCACACTGTTCTCTATTATATAGATAGATGAATTTGGAACTCTAATCCAACATGTTTTGTAGTAGCTCTTTGAAACTTGACAAAATAAAGTAGTTCTCAGTTTTGTCTCTATGATTTTTTTCCCCTTCAAGAATCCCCAGGCACAGACTGTGGAAAAGCACTTTCATTGAGAGGGGTTGCCAAGCTTCTAAGAAATAAAGAGTTTCCGAAATACCAGCAAATATTTTTTCACCCAATCTTGATGATACTTGTTGGTAATGATCAGGACATAAATCCCACTTATCTCACCAAATTCTGTTCTTCTAGGTTTAAGCGTTCGTCTACAGTAGCAGTTTTTATATTTAGGTTTCACTCTGTTCTCTCCTATATTGATAGATGAATTTGGAACTCTAAATCCAACGTCTTTTGTAGTGGCTCTTTGAAACTTGACAAAATAAAGAAGTTCTCAGTTTTGTCTCTATGGTTTGTTTCCTGTTCAAGTAGCCCTAGGCACAGACTGTGGAAAATCACTTTAATTGAGAGGGGATGCCAAGCTTCTTAGAAATAACCAGTTTCCGAAATACCAGCAAATATTTTTTCACCCAATCTTGATGATACTTGGTGGTAATGATCAGGAGACAAATCCCACTTGGCTCACCAAATTCTGTTCTTCTAGGTTTAAGCGTTCCTCTACAGTAGCAGTTTTTATATTTAGGTTTCACTCTGTTCTCTCCTATATTGATAGATGAATTTGGAACTCTAAATCCAACATGGTTTGTAGTAACTCTTTGAAACTTGACAAAATCAAGTAGATCTCAGTTTTGACTCTATGGTTTTTTTCCTCTTCAAGTAGCCCTAGGCACAGACTGTGAAAAGCACTTCCATTGAGAGGGGTTGCCAAGCTTCTAAGAAATAACGAGTTTCCGAAATACCAGCAAATATTTTTTCACCCAATCTTTATGATAATGAGTGGTAATGATCAGGACACAATTCCCACTTGGCTCACCAAATTCTGTTCTTCGAGGTTTAAGCGTTCGTCTACAGTAGCAGTTTTTATATTTAGGTTTCACTCTGTTCTCTCCTATATAGATAGATGAATTTGGAACTCTAAATCCAACATGGTTTGTAGTAGCTCTATGAAACTTGAAAAATAAAGTATTTCTCAGTTTTGTCTCTATGGTTTGTTTCCTCTTCAAGTAGCCCTAGGCACAGACTGTGGAAAAGCACTTTCATTGAGAGGGGTTGCCAAGCTTCTAAGAAATAAAGAGTTTCCGAAGTACCAGAAAATTTTTTTCACCCAATCTTGATGATACTTGGTGGTTATGATCAGGACACAAATCCCACTTATCTCAGCAAATTCTGTTCTTCTATGTTGAAGCGTTCCTCTAAGTAGCAGTTTTTATATTTGGGTTTTTCTCTGTTTTCTCCTATATAGATAGATGAATTTGGAACTCTAAATCTAACATGGTTTGTAGTAGCTCTTTGAATCTTGACAAAAAAAGTAGTTCTCAGTTTTGTCTCTATGGTTTGTTTCCTCTTCAAGTACCCCTAAGCAGACACTGGGGAAAAGCACTTTCATTGAAAGGGGTTGCCAAGCTTCCAAGAAATTACGAGTTTCCGAAATACCAGCAAATATTTTTTCACCCAATCTTGATGATACGTGGTGGTAATGACAAGTACACAAATCCCACTTAGCTCAACAAATTTTGTTCTTCTAGTTTGCAGTGTTGGTTTAGAGTAGCAGTTTTTATTTTTAGGTTTCACTCTGTTCTATCCTATATAGATAGATAAATTTGGAACTCTAAATCCAACATGTTTTGTAGTAGCTCTTTGAAACTTGACAAAATAAAGGTGTTCTCAGTTTTTTCTCTATGGTTCGTTTCCTCTTCAAGTAGCCCTAGGCACAGTCTGTGGAAAAGCACTTTCATTGAGAGGGGTTGCCAAGCTTCTAAGAAATAACGAGTTTCCGAAATACCAGCAAATATTTTTTCACCCAATCTTGATGATACGTGGTGGGAATGATCGGTACACAAATCCCACTTGGCTCACCAAATTTTGTTCTTCTAGGTGGAAACGTTAGTTTACAGTTGCACTTTTTATTTTTTATTTCACTCTGTTCTCTCCTATATAGATACATGAATTTTAACTGAAAATCCAACATGGTTTGTAGTACCTCTTTGAAACATGACAAAATAAAGGAGTTCTCAGTTTTGTCTCTATGGTTTGTTTCCTCTTCAAGTAGCCCTAGGCACAGACTGTGTAAAAGCACTTTCATTGAGAGGGGTGTTGAGGCTTCTAAGAAATAACGAGTTTCCGAAATAGCAGGAAATATTTTTTCACCCAATATTGATGATACTTGGTGGTAATGATCAGTACACAAATCCCACTTTGCTCACCAAATTTTGTTCCTCTAGGTTTAAGCGTTTGTCTACAGTAGAAGTTGTTATATTTAGGTTTCACTCTGTTCTCTCCTATATAGATAGATGAATTTGGAACTCTAAATCCAACATGGTTTGTAGTAGCTCTTTGAAACTTGACAAAATAAAGGAGTTCTCAGTTTTGTCTCTATGGTTTGTTTCCTCTTCAATAGACCTAGGCACAGACTGTGGAAAAGCACTTTCATTGAGAGGGGTTGCCAAGATTCTAAGAAATAACGAGTTTCCGAAATACCAGCAAATATTTTTTCACAAATCTTGATGATACTTGGTGGTAATGATCAGTACACAAATCCCACTTGGCTCACCAAATTTTGTTCTTCTACGTTGAAGCGTTCGTCTACAGTAGCAGTTTATATATTTAGGTTTTTCTCTGTTCTCTCCTATATAGATAGATGAATTTGGAACTCTAAATCCACCACGGTTTGTAGTACCTCTTTGAAACTTGACAAAATAAATTAGTTCTCTGTTTTGTCTCTATGGTTGGTTTCCTCTTCAAGTAGCTCTAGGCACAAACTGTGGAAAAGCACTTGCATTGAAAAGTGTTGCCAAGCTTCCAAGGATTAACGAGTTTCCGAAATACCAGAAAATATTTTTTCACCCAATCTTGATAACACTTTGTGGTATGATATGTACACAAATCCCACTTGGCTCATCAAATTTTGTTCTTTCAGGTTGAAGCGTTCGTTTACAGTAGCCGTTTTTATTTTTAGGTTTCACTTTGTTCTCTCCTATATAGATAGATGAATTTGGAACTCTAAATCCAACATGGTTTGTAGTAGCTCTTTGAAACTTGACAAAATAAAGGAGTTCTCAGTTTTGTCTCTATGGTTTGTATCCTCTTCAATAGCCCTAGGCACAGACTGTGGAAAAGCACTTTCATTGAGAGGGGTTGCCAAGCTTCTAAGAAATAACGAGTTTCCGAAATACCAGCAAATATTTTTTCACCCAATCTTGATGATACTTGGTGGTAATGATCAGTACACAAATCCCACTTGGCTCACCAAATTTTGTTCTTCTAGGTTTAAGCTTTCGTCTACAGTAGCAGTTTTTATATTTAGGTTTCACTCTGTTCTCTCCTATATTGATAGATGAATTTGGAACTCTAAATCCAACATGGTTTGTAGTAACTCTTTGAAACTTGACAAAATCAAGTAGATCTCAGTTTTGACTCTATGGTTTGTTTCCTCTTCAAGTAGCCCTAGGCACAGACTGTGGAAAAGCACTTTCATTGAGAGGGGTTGCCAACCTTCTAATAAATAACGAGTTTCCGAAATACCAGCAAATATTTTTTCACCCAATCTTGATGATACTTGGTGGTAAGGATCAGTACACAAATCCCACTTGGCTCACCAAATTTTGTTCTTCTAGGTTGAAGCGTTCGTCTACAGTATCTGTTTTTGTATTTATGTTTTTCTCTGTTCTTTCCTATATAGATAGATGAATTTGGAACTCTAAATCCATCATGGTTTGTAGTAGCTCTTTGAAACTTGACAAAATAAAGTAGTTATCAGTTATGTCTCTATGATTTATTTCCTCTTCAAGTAGCCCTAGGCACAGATTGTGGAAAAGCAATTTCATTGAGAGGGGTTGCCAAGATTCTAAGAAATAACGATTTTCCGAAATACCAGCAAATATTTTTTCACCCAATCTTGATGATACTTGCTGGTAATGATCAGTAGAGAAATCCCACTAGGCTCACCAAATTTTCTTCTTCTAGGTTGAAGCGTTCGTCTACATATCAGTTTTTATATTTAGGTTTTTCTCTGTTCTCTCCTATATAGATAGATGAATTTGGAACTCTAAATCCAACATGGTTTGTAGTAGCTCTTTGAAACTTGACAAAAGAACGTAGTTGGCAATTTTGTCTCTATGGTTTGTTTCCTCTTCAAGTATCCCTAAGCAGAGACTCTGGAATAGGACTTTCATTGAAAGGGGTGGCCAAGCTTCCTAGAAATTAAGAGTTTCCGAAATACCAGCAAATATTTTTTCACCCAATCTTGATGATACGTGGTGGTAATGACAAGTACACAAATCCCACTTGGCTCACCAAATTTTGTTCTAGGTTGAAGCGTTCGTTTACAGTAGCAGTTTTATTTTTAGGTTTCACTCTGTTCTCTCCTATATAGATAGAGGAATTTGGAACTCTAAATCCAACATGTTTTGTAGTAGCTCTTTGAAACTTGACAAAATAAAGGAGTTCTCGGTTTTGTTGCTATGGTTTGTTTTCTCTTCAAGTAGCCCTAGGCACAGACTGTGGAAAAGCACTTTCATTGAGAGGGGTTGCCAAGCTTCTAAGAAATAACGAGTTTCCGAAATACCAGCAAATATTTTTTCACCCAAACTTGATGATACTTGGTGGTAATGATCAGTACACAAATCCCACTAGGCTCACCAAATTTTCTTCTTCTAGGTTGAAGCGTTCGTCTACATATCAGTTTTTATATTTAGGTTTTTCTCTGTTCTCTCCTATATAGATAGATGAATTTGGAACTCTAAATCCAACATGGTTTGTAGTAGCTCTTTGAAACTTGACAAAAGAACGTAGTTGGCAATTTTGTCTCTATGGTTTGTTTCCTCTTCAAGTATCCCTAAGCAGAGACTCTGGAATAGGACTTTCATTGAAAGGGGTGGCCAAGCTTCCTAGAAATTAAGAGTTTCCGAAATACCAGCAAATATTTTTTCATCCAATCTTGATGATACGTGGTGGTAATGACAAGTACACAAATCCCACTTGGCTCACCAAATTTTGTTCTAGGTTGAAGCGTTCGTTTACAGTAGCAGTTTTATTTTTAGGTTTCACTCTGTTCTCTCCTATATAGATAGAGGAATTTGGAACTCTAAATCCAACATGTTTTGTAGTAGCTCTTTGAAACTTGACAAAATAAAGGAGTTCTCGGTTTTGTTGCTATGGTTTGTTTTCTCTTCAAGTAGCCCTAGGCACAGACTGTGGGAAAGCACTTTCATTGAGAGGGGTTGCCAAGCTTCTAAGAAATAACGAGTTTCCGAAATACCAGCAAATATTTTTTCACAGAAACTTGATGATACTTGGTGGTAATGATCAGTACACAAATCCCACTAGGCTCACCAAATTTTCTTCTTCTAGGTTGAAGCGTTCGTCTACATATCAGTTTTTATATTTAGGTTTTTCTCTGTTCTCTCCTATATAGATAGATGAATTTGGAACTCTAAATCCAACATGGTTTGTAGTTACTCTTTGAAACGTGACAAAATAAAGGAGTTCTCAGTTTTGTCTCTATGGGTTGTTTCCTCTTCAAGTAGCCCTAGGCACAGACTGTGGAAAAGCACTTTCATTGAGAGGGGTTGCAAAGCTTTTAAAAAATAACGAGTTTCCGAAATACCAGCAAATATTTTTTCACCCAATCTTTATGATAATGGGTGTTAATGATCAGGAAACAAATCCCACTTGGCTCACCAAGTTCTGTTCTTCGAGGTTTAAGCGTTCGTCTACAGTAGCAGTTTTTATATTAAGGTCTCACTCTGTTCTCTCCTATATAGATACATGAATTTGGAACTCTAAATCCAACATGGTTTGTAGTAGCTCTTTGAAACTTGACAAAATAAGGAGTTCTCAGTTTTGTCTCTATGGTTTGTTTCCTCTTCAAATAGCCCTAGGCACAGACTGTGGAAAAGCACTTTCATTGAGAGGGGTTGCCAAGCTTCTAAGAAATAACGACTTTCCGAAATATCAGCAAATATTTTTTCACCCAATCCTGATGATACTTGGTGGTAAGGATCAGTACACAGATCCCACTTGGCTCACCAAGTTGTGTTCTTCTAGGTTGAAGCATTCGTCTACAGCAGCAGTTTTCATATGTAGGTTTCACTCTGTTCTCTCCTATATAGATAGTTGAATTTGGAAATCTAAATCCAACATGGTTTGTAGTGGCTCTTTGAAACTTGGCAAAATAAAGGAGTTCTCAGTTTTGTCTCTATGGTTTGTTTCCTTTTCAAGTAGCCCTAAGCAGACACTGTGGAAAAGCACTTTCATTGAAAGGGGTTGCCAAGCTTCCAAGAAATTACGAGTTTCCGAAATACCAGCAAATATTTTTTCACCCAATCTTGATGATACGTAGTGGTAATGACAAGTACACAAATCCCACTTGGCTTACCAAATTTTGCTCTACTAGGTTAAAGCGTTCGGTTACAGTAGCAGTTTTTATTTTTAGGTTTCACTCTGTTCTCTATTATATAGATAGATGAATTTGGAACTCTAATCCAACATGTTTTGTAGTAGCTCTTTGAAACTTGACAAAATAAAGTAGTTCTCAGTTTTGTCTCTATGATTTTTTTCCCCTTCAAGAATCCCCAGGCACAGACTGTGGAAAAGCACTTTCATTGAGAGGGGTTGCCAATCTGCTAAGAAATAAAGAGTTTCCGAAATACCAGCAAATATTTTTTCACCCAATCTTGATGATACTTGTTGGTAATGATCAGGACATAAATCCCACTAATCTCACCAAATTCTGTTCTTCTAGGTTTAAGCGTTCGTCTACAGTAGCAGTTTTTATATTTAGGTTTCACTCTGTTCTCTCCTATATTGATAGATGAATTTGGAACTCTTAATCCAACGTCTTTTGTAGTGGCTCTTTGAAACTTGACAAAATAAAGAAGTTCTCAGTTTTGTCTCTATGGTTCGTTTCCTGTTCAAGTAGCCCTAGGCACAGACTGTGGAAAATCACTTTAATTGAGAGGGGATGCCAAGCTTCTTAGAAATAACGAGTTTCCGAAATACCAGCAAATATTTTTTCACCCAATCTTGATGATACTTGGTGGTAATGATCAGGAGACAAATCCCACTTGGCTCACCAATTTCTGTTCTTCTAGGTTTAAGCGTTCCTCTACAGTAGCAGTTTTTATATTTAGGTTTCACTCTGTTCTCTCCTATATTGATAGATGAATTTGGAACTCTAAATCCAACATGGTTTGTAGTAACTCTTTGAAACTTGACAAAATCAAGTAGATATCAGTTTTGACTCTATGGTTTGTTTCCTCCTCAAGTAGCCCTAGGCACAGACTGTGGAAAGCACTTTCATTGAGAGGGGTTGCCAAGCTTCTAAGAAATAATGAGTTTCCGAAATACCAGCAAATATTTTTTCACCCAATCTTTATGATAATGAGTGGTAATGATCAGGACACAATTCCCACTTGGCTCACCAAATTCTGTTCTTCGAGGTTTAAGCGTTCGTCTACAGTAGCAGTTTTTATATTTAGGTTTCACTCTGTATCTCCTATATAGATAGATGAATTTGGAACTCTAAATCCAACATGGTTTGTAGTAGCTCTTTGAAACTTGACAAAATAAAGGAGTTCTCAGTTTTGTCTCTATGGTTTGTATCCTCTTCAAGTAGCCCTAGGCACAGACTGTGGAAAAGCACTTTCATTGAGAGGGGTTGCCAAGCTTCTAAGAAATAACGAGTTTCCGAAATACCAGCAAATATTTTTTCACCCAATCTTGATGATACTTGGTGGTAATGATCAGTACACAAATCCCACTTGGCTCACCAAATTCTGTTCTTCTAGGTTTAAGCTTTCGTCTACAGTAGCAGTTTTTATATTTAGGTTTCACTCTGTTCTCTCCTATATTGATAGATGAATTTGGAACTCTAAATCCAACATGGTTTGTAGTAACTCTTTGAAACTTGACAAAATCAAGTAGATCTCAGTTTTGACTCTATGGTTTGTTTCCTCTTCAAGTAGCCCTAGGCACAGACTGTGGAAAAGCACTTTCATTGAGAGGGGTTGCCAACCTTCTAATAAATAACGAGTTTCCGAAATACCAGCAAATATTTTTTCACCCAATCTTGATGATACGTGGTGGTAATGACAAGTACACAAATCCCACTTAGCTCAACAAATTTTGTTCTTCTAGGTTGAAGCATTCTTCTCGTTTGCAGTGTTGGTTTACAGTAGCAGTTTTTATATTTAGGTTTCCCTCTGTTATTTCCTATAGAGATAGATGAATTTGGAACTCTAAATGCAACATGGTTTGTAGTAGCTCTTTGAAACTTGGCAAAAAGTAGTTCTCAGTTTTGTCTCTATGGTTTGTTTCCTCGTCAAGAAGCCATAAGCAGAGACTGTGGAAAGCACTTTCATTGAAAGGTGTTGCCAAGCTTCCAAGAAATTACGATTTTCCGAAATACCAGCAAAAATTTTTTCACCCAATCTTGATGATACGTGGTGGTAATGACAAGTACACAAATCCCACTT
This sequence comes from Callospermophilus lateralis, assembly GCF_048772815.1. NCBI lineage: Eukaryota > Metazoa > Chordata > Mammalia > Rodentia > Sciuridae > Callospermophilus > Callospermophilus lateralis. The sequence continues at coordinate 4,707 of NW_027517458.1, read as the reverse complement.
GGGTGACCAAATTTTGTTCTTCTAGTTTGAAGCGTTCGTCTACAGTTGCAGTTTTTATATTTAGGTTTCACTCTGTTCTCTTCTATATAGATAGATGAATTTGGAACTCTAAATCCAACATTTTTTGTCAAGTTTGAATCTTGACAAAATAAAGGAATTCTCAGTTTTTTCTCTATGGTTTGTTTCCTCTTCAAGTAGCCCTAGGCATAGACTGTGGAAAAGTACTTTCATTGAGAGGGGTTGCCAAGCTTCTAAGAAATAACGAGTTTCCGAAATACCTACAATTATATTTTCACCCAATCTTGATGATACTTGGTGGTAATTATCAGTAAACAAATCCCATTTGGCTCACCATTTTGTTCTTTTAGGTTGAAGCATTCGTCTACAGTAGCAGTTTTGATATTTAGGTTTCCCTCTGTTCTGTCCTATATAGATAGATGAATTTGGAACTCTAAATCCAACATGGTTTGTAGTAGCTTTTTGAAACTTGACAAAATAAAGGTGTTCTCAGGTTTCTCTCTATAATTTGTTTCCTCTTCACGTAGCCCTAAGCAGAGACTGTGTATAAGCACTTTAAATGAAAGGGGTTGCCAACTTCCAAGAAATTACGAGTTTCCGAAATACCAGCATATATTCTTTCACCCAAACTTGATGATACTTGGTGGTAATTAGAAGTACACAAATCCCACTTGGCTCACCACATTTAGTTCTTGTAGGTTTAAGCGTTCTTCTACAGTAGCAGTTTTTATATTTAGTTTTCACTCTGTTCTCTCCTATATAGATAGATGAATTTGGAACTCTAAATCCAACATGGTTTGTAGTAGTTTTTTGAAACTTGACAAAATAAAGTAGTTCTCAGTTTTGTCTCTTTGGTTTGTTTCCTCTTCAAGTAGCCTTAAGCAGAGACTGTGGAAATGCACTTTCATTGAAAGGGGTTGCCAAGCTTCCAAGAAATTACGAGTTTCCGTAATACCAGCAAATATTTTTTCACCCAAAGTGGATGATCCTTGGTGGTAATGATTGGTACACAAATCCCACTTGGGTCACCAAATTTTGTTCTTCTACGTTGAAGCGTTCGTTTACAGTAGCAGTTTATATTTTTAGGTTTCCCTCTGTTCTCTCCTATGTAGATAGATGAATTTGGAACTCTAAATCCAACATGGTTTCTAGTAGATCTTTGAAACTTGACAAAATAAAGGATTTCTCAGTTTTGTCTCTATGATTTGTTTCCTCTTCAAGTACCCCTAAGCAGAGTCTGTGGAAAAGCACTTTCATTGAAAGGGGTTGCCAAGCTTCAAATGAATTACGAGTTTCCGAAATACCAGCAAATATTTTTTCACCCAATCTTGATGATACGTGGGGGCAATGATCGGAATACAAATACCACTTGGCTCACAAAATTTTGTTCTTCTGGTTTGAAGCGTTCGTCTACAGTAGTCGTTTTTATATTTAGGTTTCCCTCTGTTCTCTCCTATATAGATAGATGAATTTGGAACTCTAAATACGACATGGTTTGTATTACCTCTTAGAAACATGACAAAATAAAGGAGGTCTCTGTTTTGTCCGTATGGTTTGTTTCCTCTTCAAGTAGCCCTAGGCAGAGACTGTGGAAAAGCACTTTAATTGAGAGGCGATGCCAAGCTTCTAAGAAATAACGAGTTTCCGAAATACCAGCAAATATTTTTTCACCCAATCTTGATGATACTTGGGGGTAATGATCAGTAGACCAATCCCACTGGGCTCACCAAATTTTGTTCTTCTAGGTTGAAGCGTTCGTCTACAGTAGCAGTTTTTATATTTAGGTTTCACTCTGCTCTCTTTGATATAGATTGATGAATTTGGAACTCTAAATCCAACTTGGTTTGTAGTAGCTCTTTGTAACTTGACAAAATAAAGGAGTTCTCAGTTTTGTCCCTATGGTTTGTTTCCTCTTCAAGTAGCCCTAGGCACAGACTGTGGAAAAGCACTTTCATTGAGAGGGGTTGCCAAACTTCTAAGAAATAACGAGTTTCCGAAATACCAGCAAATATTTTTTCACCCAATCTTGTTGATACTTGGGGGTAATGATCAGTACACCAGTTTCACTTGGCTCACCAAATTTTGTTCTTCTAGGTTGAATCGTTCGTCTACATTAGTAGTTTTTATATTTAGGTTTCACTCTGTTTTCTTCTATATAGCTCACCAAATTGTGTTCTTCTAGGTTGAAGCGTTCGTCTACAGCAGCAGTTTTTATATGTATGTTTCACTCTGTTCAATCCTATATAGATAGGTGAATTTGGAACTCTAAATCCAACCTGGTTTGAAGTAGCTCTTTGAAACATGGCAAAATAAAGTAGTTCTCAGTTTTGTCTCTATGGTTTGTTTCTTCTTCAAGTATCCCTAGGCACAGACAGTGGAAAAGCACTTTCATTGAGAGGGGTTGCCAAGCTTCTAAGAAATAACGAGTTTCCCAAATACCAGCAAATATTTTTTCACCCAATCTTGATGATACTTGGTGGTAATGATCAGTACACAAATCCCACTTGTGTCACCAAATTTTGTTTTTCTAGGTTGAAGCGTTCATTTACAGTAGCAGTTTTAATTTTAGGTTTCACACTGTTCTCTCCTAGATATATAGATGAATTTAAAACACTTAATCCAACATGGTTTGTAGTAGCTCTTTGAAACGTGACAAAATAAAGGAGATCTCAGTTTTGTCTCTATGGTTTGTTTCCTCTTCAAGTAGCCCTAGGCACAGACTGTGGAAAAGCACTTCATTAAGAGGGGTGCCAAGCTTCTAAGAAACAAGTAGTTTCTGAAATACCAGCAAATATTTTTTCACAAAATCTTGATGATACTTGGTGGTAATGATCAGTTCACAAATCCCACCTGGCTCACCAATTTTTGTTCTTCTAGGTTGAAGCGTTCTTCTACAGTAGCAGTTTTTATATTTAGGTTTCCCTCTGTTATCTCCTATAGAGATAAATGAATTTGGAACTCTAAATCCAACATGGTTTGTAGAAGCTCTTTGAAACTTGGCAAAAAAAAAGTAGTTCTCAGTTTTGTCTCTATGGTTTGTTTCCTCGTCAAGAAGCCATAAGCAGAGACTGTGGAAAGCACTTTCATTGAAAGGTGTTGCCAAGCTTCCAAGAAATTACGATTTTCCGAAATACCAGCAAAAATTTTTTCACCCAATCTTGATGATACATGGTGGTAATGACAAGTACACAAATCCCACTTGGGTGACCAAATTTTGTTCTTCTAGTTTGAAGCGTTCTTCTACAGTTGCAGTTTTTATATTTAGGTTTCACTCTGTTCTCTTCTATATAGATAGATGAATTTGGAACTCTAAATCCAACATGGTTTGTCAAGTTTGAAACTTGACAAAATAAAGGAGTTCTCAGTTTTGTCTCTATGGTTTGTTTCCTCTTCAAGTAGCCCTAGGTACAGTCTGTGGAAAAGCACTTTCATTGAAAGGGGTTGCCAAGCTTCCAAGAAATAACGAGTTTCTGAAATACCAGCAAATATTTTTTCACGCAATCTTGATGATACGTGGTGGTAATGATCAGTACACAAATCCCACATGGCTCACCAAATTTAGTTCTTATAGGTTTAAGCGTTCGTCTACAGTAGCAGTTTTTACATTCAGGTTACCCTCTGTTCTCTCCTATATAGATAGATGAATTTGGAACTCTCAATCCAACATGTTTTGTAGTAGCTCTTTGAAACTTGACAAAATAAATTAGTTCTCAGTTTTGGCTCTATGATTTTTTTCCTCTTTAAGTAGCCCTAGGCACAGACTGTGGAAAACCACTTTCATTGAGAGGGGTTGCCAAGCTTCTAAGAAATAAAGAGTTTCTGAAGTACCAGCAAATATTTTTTCACCCAATCTTGATGATATTGGTGGTAATGATCAGGACACAAATTTCACTTATCTTACCAAATTCTGTTCTTCTAGGTTGAAGCTTTCGTCTACAGTAGCAGTTTTTATATTTAGGTTTCACTCTGTTCTCTCCTATATTGATAGATGAATTTGGAACTCTAAATCCAACGTCTTTTGTAGTAGCTCTTTGAAACTTGACAAAATAAAGAAGTTCTCAGTTTTGTCTCTATGGTTTGTTTCCTGTTCAAGTAGCCCTAGGCACAGACTGTGGAAAATCACTTTAATTGAGAGGGGATGCCAAGCTTCTTAGAAATAACGAGTTTCCGAAATACCAGCAAATATTTTTTCACCCAATCTTGATGATACTTGGTGGTAATGATCAGGAGACAAATCCCACTTGGCTCACCAATTTCTGTTCTTCTAGGTTTAAGCGTTCCTCTACAGTAGCAGTTTTTATATTTAGGTTTCACTCTGTTCTCTCCTATATAGATAGATGAATTTGGAACTCTAAATCCAACATGGTTTGTAGTAACTCTTTGAAACTTGATAAAATCAAGTAGATCTCAGTTTTGTCTCTATGGTTTGTTTTCTCTTCAAGTAGCCCTAGGCACAGAGTGTGAAAAGCACTTTCATTGAGAGGGGTTGCCAAGCTTCTAAGAAATAACGAGTTTCCGAAATACCAGCAAATATTTTTTCACCCAAACTTTATGATAATGAGTGGTAATGATCAGGACACAATTCCCACTTGTCTCACCAAATTCTGTTCTTCGAGGTTTAAGCGTTCGTCTACAGTAGCAGTTTTTAAATTTGGTTTCACTCTGTTCTCTCCTATATAGATAGATGAA
>NW_027517457.1:0-43432 GCF_048772815.1 Callospermophilus lateralis | reverse complement strand
AGCGTCCAAAAAATTACTAGTTTGCTGAAATATCAGCAAACATTTTTTCACCAAAACTTGATGATACTTGGTGGTAATGATCAGTTCACTAATCCCACTTGGCTGCCCAACTTTCACTCTTCTAGGTTCAAGCGTTCGTTTCCAGTAACATTTTGAATTTTTAGGTTTCACTCTGTTTTCTGCTATATAGATAGATGTGTTTGGAATTCTAAATCAAACACGGTTTGTGCTAGCTCCTTGAAACTTGACCAAATGAAGTAGTTCTAAGTTCTATCTCTATGGTTTGTTTTCTCTTGAAGTACCCCATGCAGACACTGGCGCAAAACACTTTCGTTTGAAAGGGGTTGCCAAGCGTTTAAAAAACTACTAGTTTGCTGAAATCTCAGCAAACATTTTTTCACCAAAACTTGATGATACTTGGTGGTAATGATCAGTTCACTAATCCCACTTGGCTGCCCAACTTTCACTCTTCTAGGTTCAAGCGTTCGTTTCCAGTAACACTTTGAATTTTTAGGTTTCACTCTGTTTTCTGCTATATAGATAGATGTGTTTGAAACTCTGAGTCAAACACGGTTTGTGCTAGCTGCGTGAAACTTGACAAAATGAAATAGTTCTAAGTTCTATCTCTATGGTTTGTTTCCTCTTGAAGTACCCCATGCAGAGACTGGCGCAAAACACTTTCGTTTGAAAGGGGTTGCCAAGCTTCCAAAAAACTACAAGTTTGCTGAAATCTCAGCAAACATTTTTACACCAAATCTTGATGATACTTGGTGGTAATGATCAGTTCACTAATCTCACTTGGCTGCCCAACTTTCACTCTTCTAGGTTCAAGCGTTCGTTTCCAGTAACACTTTGAATTTTTAGGTTTCACTCTGTTTTCTGCTACATAGATAGCTGTGTTTGGAATTCTAAATCAAACACTGTTTGTGCTAGCTCCTTGAAACTTGACCAAATGAAGTAGTTCTAAGTTCTATCTCTATGGTTTGTTTCCTCTTGAAGTACCCCATGCAGAGACTGGCGAAAAACACTTTCGTTTGAAAGGGGTTGCCAAGATTCCAAAAAACTACCAGTTTGCTGAAATCTCAAAAACATTTTTTCACCAAAACTTGATGATACTTGGTGGTAATGATTAGTTCACTAATCCCACTTGGCTGCCCAACTTTCTCTCTTCTAGGTTCAAGCGTTCGTTTCCAGTAACACTTTGAATTTTTAGGTTTCACTCTGTTTTCTGCTATATAGATAGATGTGTTTGAAACTCTGAATCAAACACGGTTTGTGCTAGCTGCGTGAAACTTGACCAAATGAAGTAGTTCTAAGTTCAATCTCTATGGTTTGTTTCCTCTTGAAGTACCCCATGCAGAGACTGGCGAAAAACACTTTCGTTTGAAAGGGGTTGCCAAGCGTCCAAAAAATTACTAGTTTGCTGAAATATCAGCAAACATTTTTTCACCAAAACTTGATGATACTTGGTGGTAATGATCAGTTCACTAATCCCACTTGGCTGCCCAACTTTCACTCTTCTAGGTTCAAGCGTTCGTTTCCAGTAACATTTTGAATTTTTAGGTTTCACTCTGTTTTCTGCTATATAGATAGATGTGTTTGGAATTCTAAATCAAACACGGTTTGTGCTAGCTCCTTGAAACTTGACCAAATGAAGTAGTTCTAAGTTCTATCTCTATGGTTTGTTTTCTCTTGAAGTACCCCATGCAGAGACTGGCGCAAAACACTTTCGTTTGAAAGGGGTTGCCAAGCGTCCAAAAAACTACTAGTTTGCTGAAATCTCAGCAAACATTTTTTCACCAAAACTTGATGATACTTGGTGGTAATGATCAGTTCACTAATCCCACTTGGCTGCCCAACTTTCACTCTTCTAGGTTCAAGCGTTCGTTTCCAGTAACACTTTGAATTTTTAGGTTTCACTCTGTTTTCTGCTATATAGATAGATGTGTTTGAAACTCTGAGTCAAACACGGTTTGTGCTAGCTGCGTGAAACTTGACAAAATGAAATAGTTCTAAGTTCTATCTCTATGGTTTGTTTCCTCTTGAAGTACCCCATGCAGAGACTGGCGCAAAACACTTTCGTTTGAAAGGGGTTGCCAAGCTTCCAAAAAACTACAAGTTTGCTGAAATCTCAGCAAACATTTTTTCACCAAATCTTGATGATACTTGGTGGTAATGATCAGTTCACTAATCTCACTTGGCTGCCCAACTTTCACTCTTCTAGGTTCAAGCGTTCGTTTCCAGTAACACTTTGAATTTTTAGGTTTCACTCTGTTTTCTGCTACATAGATAGCTGTGTTTGGAATTCTAAATCAAACACTGTTTGTGCTAGCTCCTTGAAACTTGACCAAATGAAGTAGTTCTAAGTTCTATCTCTATGGTTTGTTTCCTCTTGAAGTACCCCATGCAGAGACTGGCGAAAAACACTTTCGTTTGAAAGGGGTTGCCAAGATTCCAAAAAACTACCAGTTTGCTGAAATCTCAGCAAACATTTTTTCACCAAAACTTGATGATACTTGGTGGTAATGATCAGTTCACTAATCCCACTTGGCTGCCCAACTTTCTCTCTTCTAGGTTCAAGCGTTCGTTTCCAGTAACACTTTGAATTTTTAGGTTTCACTCTGTTTTCTGCTATATAGATAGATGTGTTTGAAACTCTGAATCAAACACGGTTTGTGCTAGCTCCTTGAAACTTGACAAAATGAAGTAGTTCTAAGTTCTATCTCTATGGTTTGTTTCCTCTTGAAGTACCCCATGCAGAGACTGGCGAAAAACACTTTCGTTTGAAAGGGGTTGCCAAGCGTCCAAAAAACTACTAGTTTGCTGAAATCTCAGCAAACATTTTTTCACCAAAACTTGATGATACTTGGTGGTAATGATCAGTTCACTAATCCCACTTGGCTGCCCAACTTTCACTCTTCTAGGTTCAAGCGTTCGTTTCCAGTAACACTTTGAATTTTTAGGTTTCACTCTGTTTTCTGCTATATAGATAGATGTGTTCGAAACTCTGAATCAAACACGGTTTGTGCTAGCTGCGTGAAACTTGACAAAATGAAGTAGTTCTAAGTTCTATCTCTATGGTTTGTTTCCTCTTGAAGTACCCCATGCAGAGACTGGCGAAAAACACTTTCGTTTGAAAGGGGTTGCCAAGCTTCCAAAAAACTACTAGTTTGCTGAAATCTCAGCAAACATTTTTTCACCAAAACTTGATGATACTTGGTGGTAGTGATCAGTTCACTAATCCCACTTGGCTGCCCACTTTCACTCTTCTAGGTTCAAGCGTTCGTTTCCAGTAACACTTTGAATTTTTAGGTTTCACTCTGTTTTCTGCTATATAGATAGATGTGTTTGGAATTCTAAATCAAACACGGTTTGTGCTAGCTCCTTGAAACTTGACCAAATGAAGTCGTTCTAAGTTCTATCTCTATGGTTTGTTTCCTCTTGAAGTACCCCATGCAGAGACTGGCGAAAAACACTTTCGTTTGAAAGGGGTTGCCAAGCGTCCAAAAAACTACTAGTTTGCTGAAATCTCAGCAAACATTTTTTCACCAAAACTTGATTATACTTGGTGGTAATGATCAGTTCACTAATCCCACTTGGCTGCCCAACTTTCACTCTTCTAGGTTGAAGCGTTCGTTTCCAGTAACACTTTGAATTTTTAGGTTTCATCCTGTTTTCTGCTATATAGATAGATGTGTTCGAAACTCTGAATCAAACACGGTTTGTGCTAGCTGCGTGAAACTTGACCAAATGAAGTAGTTCTAAGTTCTATCTCTATGGTTTGTTTCCTCTTGAAGTACCCCATGCAGAGACTGGCGAAAAACACTTTCGTTTGAAAGGGGTTGCCAAGCTTCCAAAAAACTACTAGTTTTCTGAAATCTCAGCAAACATTTTTTCACCAAAACTTGATGATACTTGGTGGTAATGATCAGTTCACTAATCCCACTTGACTGCCCAACTTTCACTCTTCTAGGTTCAAGCGTTCGTTTCCAGTAACACTTTGAATTTTTAGGTTTCACTCTGTTTTCTGCTATATAGATAGATGTGTTTGAAACTCTGAGTCAAACACGGCTTGTGCTAGCTGCGTGAAACTTGACAAAATGAAATAGTTCTCAGTTCTATCTCTATGGTTTGTTTCCTCTTGAAGTACCCCATGCAGAGACTGGCGCAAAACACTTTCGTTTGAAAGGGGTTGCCAAGCTTCCAAAAAACTACTAGTTTGCTGAAATCTCAGCAAACATTTTTTCACCAAATCTTGATGATACTTGGTGGTAATGATCAGTTCACTAATCTCACTTGGCTGCCCAACTTTCACTCTTCTAGGTTCAAGCGTTCGTTTCCAGTAACACTTTGAATTTTTAGGTTTCACTCTGTTTTCTGCTATATAGATAGATGTGTTTGAAACTCTGAATCAAACACGGTTTGTGCTAGCTCCTTGAAACTTGACAAAATGAAGTAGTTCTACGTTCTATCTCTATGGTTTGTTTCCTCTTGAAGTACCCCACGCAGAGACTGGCGAAAAACACTTTCGTTTGAAAGGGGTTGCCAAGCATCCAAAAAACTACTAGTTTGCTGAAATCTCAGCAAACATTTTTTCACCAAAACTTGATGATACTTGGTGGTAATGATCAGTTCACTAATCCCACTTGGCTGACCAACTTTCACTCTTCTAGGTTCAAGCGTTCCTTTCCTGTAACATTTTGAATTTTTAGGTTTCACTCTGTTTTCTGCTATATAGATAGATGTGTTTGGAATTCTAAATCAAACACGGTTTGTGCTAGCTCCTTGAAACTTGACCAAATGATGTAGTTCTAAGTTCTGTCTCTATGGTTTGTTTCCTCTTGAAGTACCCCATGCAGAGACTGGCGAAAAACACATTCGTTTGAAAGGGGTTGCCAAGCGTCCAAAAAACTACTAGTTTGCTGAAATCTCAGCAAACATTTTTTCACCAAAACTTGATGATACTTGGTGGTAATGATCAGTTCACTAATCCCACTTGGCTGCCCAACTTTCACTCTTCTAGGTTGAAGTGTTCGTTTCCAGTAACACTTTATATTTTTAGGTTTCACCCTGTTTTCTGCGATATAGATAGATGTGTTCGAAACTCTGAATCAAACACGGTTTGTGCTAGCTGCGTGAAACTTGACCAAATGAAGTAGTTCTAAGTTCTATCTCTATGGTTTGTTTCCTCTTGAAGTACCCCATGCAGAGACTGGCGAAAAACACCTTCGTTTGAAAGGGGTTGCCAAGCTTACAAAAAACTACTAGTTTGCTGAAATCTCAGCAAACATTTTTTCACCAAAACTTGATGATACTTGGTGGTAATGATCAGTTCACTAATCCCACTTGGCTGCCCAACTTTCACTCTTCTAGGTTCAAGCGTTCGTTTCCAGTAACACTTTGAATTTTTAGGTTTCACTCTGTTTTCTGCTATATAGATAGATGTGTTTGGAATTCTAAATCAAACACGGTTTGTGCTAGCTCCTTGAAACTTGACCAAATGAAGTCGTTCTAAGTTTATCTCTATGGTTTGTTTCCTCTTGAAGTACCCCATGCAGAGACTGGCGAAAAACACTTTCGTTTGAAAGGGGTTGCCAAGCGTCCAAAAAACTACTAGTTAGCTGAAATCTCAGCAAACATTTTTTCACCAAAACTTGATGATACTTGGTGGTAATGATCAGTTCACTAATCACACTTGGCTGCCCAACTTTCACTCTTCTAGGTTCAAGCGTTCGTTTCCAGTAACATTTTGAATTTTTAGGTTTCACTCTGTTTTCTGCTATATAGATAGATGTGTTTGGAATTCTAAATCAAACACGGTTTGTGCTAGCTCCTTGAAACTTGACCAAATGAAGTAGTTCTAAGTTCTATCTCTATGGTTTGTTTCCTCTTGAAGTACCCCATGCAGAGACTGGCGAAAAACACTTTCGTTTGAAAGGGGTTGCCAAGCTTCCAAAAAACTACTAGTTTGCTGAAATCTCAGCAAACATTTTTTCACCAAAACTTGATGATACTTGGTGGTAATGATCAGTTCACTAATCCCACTTGACTGCCCAACTTTCACTCTTCTAGGTTCAAGCGTTCGTTTCCAGTAACACTTTGAATTTTTAGGTTTCACTCTGTTTTCTGCTATATAGATAGATGTGTTTGAAACTCTGAGTCAAACACGGTTTGTGCTAGCTGCGTGAAACTTGACAAAATGAAATAGTTCTCAGTTCTATCTCTATGGTTTGTTTCCTCTTGAAGTACCCCATGCAGAGACTGGCGCAAAACACTTTCGTTTGAAAGGGGTTGCCAAGCTTCCAAAAAACTACTAGTTTGCTGAAATCTCAGCAAACATTTTTTCACCAAATCTTGATGATACTTGGTGGTAATGATCAGTTCACTAATCTCACTTGGCTGCCCAACTTTCACTCTTCTAGGTTCAAGCGTTCGTTTCCAGTAACACTTTGAATTTTTAGGTTTCACTCTGTTTTCTGCTATATAGATAGATGTGTTTGAAACTCTGAATCAAACACGGTTTGTGCTAGCTCCTTGAAACTTGACCAATGAAGTAGTTCTAAGTTCTATCTCTATGGTTTGTTTCCTCTTGAAGTACCCCATGCAGAGACTGGCGAAAAACACTTTCGTTTGAAAGGGGTTGCCAAGCGTCCAAAAAATTACTAGTTTGCTGAAATATCAGCAAACATTTTTTCACCAAAACTTGATGATACTTGGTGGTAATGATCAGTTCACTAATCCCACTTGGCTGCCCAACTTTCACTCTTCTAGGTTCAAGCGTTCGTTTCCAGTAACATTTTGAATTTTTAGGTTTCACTCTCTTTTCTGCTATATAGATAGATGTGTTTGGAATTCTAAATCAAACACGGTTTGTGCTAGCTCCTTGAAACTTGACCAAATGAAGTAGTTCTAAGTTCTATCTCTATGGTTTGTTTCCTCTTGAAGTACCCCATGCAGACACTGGCGCAAAACTCTTTCGTTTGAAAGGGGTTGCCAAGCGTCCAAAAAACTACTAGTTTGCTGAAATCTCAGCAAACATTTTTTCACCAAAACTTGATGATACTTGGTGGTAATGATCAGTTCACTAATCCCACATGGCTGCCCAACTTTCACTCTTCTAGGTTCAAGCGTTCGTTTCCAGTAACACTTTGAATTTTTAGGTTTCACTCTGTTTTCTGCTATATAGATAGATGTGTTTGAAACTCTGAGTCAAACACGGTTTGTGCTAGCTGCGTGAAACTTGACAAAATGAAATAGTTCTAAGTTCTATCTCTATGGTTTGTTTCCTCTTGAAGTACCCCATGCAGAGACTGGCGCAAAACACTTTCGTTTGAAAGGGGTTGCCAAGCTTCCAAAAAACTACAAGTTTGCTGAAATCTCAGCAAACATTTTTACACCAAATCTTGATGATACTTGGTGTTAATGATCAGTTCACTAATCTCACTTGGCTGCCCAACTTTCACTCTTCTAGGTTCAAGCGTTCGTTTCCAGTAACACTTTGAATTTTTAGGTTTCACTCTGTTTTCTGCTACATAGATAGCTGTGTTTGGAATTCTAAATCAAACACTGTTTGTGCTAGCTCCTTGAAACTTGACCAAATGAAGTAGTTCCAAGTTCTCTCTCTATGGTTTGTTTCCTCTTGAAGTACCCCATGCAGAGACTGGCGAAAAACACTTTCGTTTGAAAGGGGTTGCCAAGATTCCAAAAAACTACCAGTTTGCTGAAATCTCAGCAAACATTTTTTCACCAAAACTTGATGATACTTGGTGGTAATGATCAGTTCACTAATCCCACTTGGCTGCCCAACTTTCTCTCTTCTAGGTTCAAGCGTTCGTTTCCAGTAACACTTTGAATTTTTAGGTTTCACTCTGTTTTCTGCTATATAGATAGATGTGTTTGAAACTCTGAATCAAACACGGTTTGTGCTAGCTCCGTGAAACTTGACCAAATGAAGTAGTTCTAAGTTCTATCTCTATGGTTTGTTTCCTCTTTAAGTACCCCATGCAGAGACTGGCGAAAAACACTTTCGTTTGAAAGGGGTTGCCAAGCGTCCAAAAAACTACTAGTTTGCTGAAATCTCAGCAAACATTTTTTCACCAAAACTTGATGATACTTGGTGGTAATGATCAGTTCACTAATCCCACTTGGCTGCCCAACTTTCACTCTTCTAGGTTCAAGCGTTCGTTTCTAGTAACATTTTGAATTTTTAGGTTTCACTCTGTTTTCTGCTATATAGATAGATGTGTTTGGAATTCTAAATCAAACACGGTTTGTGCTAGCTCCTTGAAACTTGACCAAATGAAGTAGTTCTAAGTTCTATCTCTATGGTTTGTTTCCTCTTGAAGTACCCCATGCAGAGACTGGCGAAAAACACTTTCGTTTGAAAGGGGTTGCCAAGCGTCCAAAAAACTACTAGTTTGCTGAAATCTCAGCAAACATTTTTTCACCAAAACTTGATGATACTTGGTGGTAATGATAAGTTCACTAATCCCACTTGGCTGCCCAACTTTCACTCTTCTAGGTTCAAGCGTTCGTTTCCAGTAACACTTTGAATTTTTAGGTTTCACTCTGTTTTCTGCTATACAGATAGATGTGTTCGAAACTCTGAATCAAACACGGTTTGTGCTAGCTGCGTGAAAGTTGACAAAATGAAGTAGTTCTAAGTTCTATCTCTATGGTTTGTTTCCTCTTGAAGTACCCCATGCAGAGACTGGCGAAAAACACTTTCGTTTGAAAGGGGTTGCCAAGCTTCCAAAAAACTACTAGTTTGCTGAAATCTCAGCAAACATTTTTTCACCAAAACTTGATGATACTTGGTGGTAATGATCAGTTCACTAATCCCACTTGGCTGCCCAACTTTCACTCTTCTAGGTTCAAGCGTTCGTTTCCAGTAACACTTTGAATTTTTAGGTTTCACTCTGTTTTCTGCTATATAGATAGATGTGTTTGGAATTCTAAATCAAACACGGTTTGTGCTAGCTCCTTGAAACTTGACCAAATGAAGTAGTTCTAAGTTCTCTCTCTATGGTTTGTTTCCTCTTGAAGTACCCCATGCAGAGACTGGCGAAAAACACTTTCGTTTGAAAGGGGTTGCCAAGCGTCCAAAAAACTACTAGTTTGCTGAAATCTCAGCAAACATTTTTTCACCAAAACTTGATGATACTTGGTGGTAATGATCAGTTCACTAATCCCACTTGGCTGCCCAACTTTCACTCTTCTAGGTTCAAGCGTTCGTTTCCAGTAACACTTTGAATTTTTAGGTTTCACTCTGTTTTCTGCTATATAGATAGATGTGTTTGAAACTCTGAATCAAACACGGTTTGTGCTAGCTGCGTGAAACTTGGCAAAATGAAGTAGTTCTAAGTTCTATCTCTATGGTTTGTTTCCTCTTGAAGTACCCCATGCAGAGACTGGCGAAAAACACTTTCGTTTGAAAGGGGTTGCCAAGCGTCCAAAAAACTACATGTTGCTGAAATCTCAGCAAACATTTTTTCACCAAAACTTGATGATACTTGGTGGTAATGATCAGTTCACTAATCCCACTTGGCTGCCCAACTTTCACTCTTCTAGGTTCAAGCGTTCGTTTCCAGTAACACTTTGAATTTTTAGGTTTCACTCTGTTTTCTGCTATATAGATAGATGTGTTTGAAACTCTGAGTCAAACACGGTTTGTGCTAGCTGCGTGAAACTTGAGAAAATGAAATAGTTCTAAGTTCTATCTCTATGGTTTGTTTCCTCTTGAAGTACCCCATGCAGAGACTGGCGAAAAACACTTTCGTTTGAAAGGGGTTGCCAAGCTTCCAAAAAACTACTAGTTTGCTGAAATCTCAGCAAACATTTTTTCACCAAATCTTGATGATACTTGGTGGTAATGATCAGTTCACTAATCTCACTTGGCTGCCCAACGTTCACTCTTCTAGGTTCAAGCGTTCGTTTCCAGTAACACTTTGAATTTTTAGGTTTCACTCTGTTTTCTGCTATATAGATAGATGTGTTTGAAACTCTGAATCAAACACGGTTTGTGCTAGCTCCTTGAAACTTGACCAAATGAAGTAGTTCTAAGTTCTATCTCTATGGTTTGTTTCCTCTTGAAGTACCCCATGCAGAGACTGGCGAAAAACACTTTCGTTTGAAAGGGGTTGCCAAGCGTCCAAAAAACTACTAGTTAATCTCAGCAAACATTTTTTCACCAAAACTTGATGATACTTGGTGGTAATGATCAGTTCACTAATCTCACTTGGCTGCCCAACTTTCACTCTTCTAGGTTCAAGCGTTCGTTTCCAGTAACACTTTGAATTTTTAGGTTTCACTCTGTTTTCTGCTACATAGATAGCTGTGTTTGGAATTCTAAATCAAACACTGTTTGTGCTAGCTCCTTGAAACTTGACCAAATGAAGTAGTTCTAAGTTCTATCTCTATGGTTTGTTTCCTCTTGAAGTACCCCATGCAGAGACTGGCGAAAAACACTTTCGTTTGAAAGGGGTTGCCAAGATTCCAAAAAACTACTAGTTTGCTGAAATCTCAGCAAACATTTTTTCACCAAAACTTGATGATACTTGGTGGTAATGATCAGTTCACTAATCCCACTTGGCTGCCCAACTTTCACTCTTCTAGGTTCAAGCGTTCGTTTCCAGTAACACTTTGAATTTTTAGGTTTCACTCTGTTTTCTGCTATATAGATAGATGTGTTTGAAACTCTGAGTCAAACACGGTTTGTGCTAGCTGCGTGAAACTTGACAAAATGAAATAGTTCTAAGTTCTATCTCTATGGTTTGTTTCCTCTTGAAGTACCCCATGCAGAGACTGGCGCAAAACACTTTCGTTTGAAAGGGGTTGCCAAGCTTCCAAAAAACTACAAGTTTGCTGAAATATCAGCAAACATTTTTTCACCAAATCTTGATGATACTTGGTGGTAATGATCAGTTCACTAATCTCACTTGGCTGCCCAACTTTCACTCTTCTAGGTTCAAGCATTCGTTTCCAGTAACACTTTGAATTTTTAGGTTTCACTCTGTTTTCTGCTACATAGATAGCTGTGTTTGGAATTCTAAATCAAACACTGTTTGTGCTAGCTCCTTGAAACTTGACCAAATGAAGTAGTTCTAAGTTCTATCTCTATGGTTTGTTTCCTCTTGAAGTACCCCATGAAGAGACTGGCGAAAAACACTTTCGTTTGAAAGGGGTTGCCAAGCGTCCAAAAAACTACTAGTTTGCTGAAATCTCAGCAAACATTTTTTCACCAAAACTTGATGATACCTGGTGGTAATGATCAGTTCACTAATCTCACTTGGCTGCCCAACTTTCACTCTTCTAGGTTCAAGCGTTCGTTTCCAGTAACACTTTGAATTTTAGGTTTCACTCTGTTTTCTGCTACATAGATAGCTGTGTTTGGAATTCTAAATCAAACACTGTTTGTGCTAGCTCCTTGAAACTTGACCAAATGAAGTAGTTCTGAAGTTCTATCTCTATGGTTTGTTTCCTCTTGAAGTACCCCATGCAGAGACTGGCGAAAAACACTTTCGTTTGAAAGGGGTTGCCAAGCTTCCAAAAAACTACTAGTTTGCTGAAATCTCAGCAAACATTTTTTCACCAAAACTTGATGATACTTGGTGGTAATGATCAGTTCACTAATCCCACTTGGCTGCCCAACTTTCAGTCTTCTAGGTTCAAGCGTTCGTTTCTAGTAACACTTTGAATTTTTAGGTTTCACTCTGTTTTCTGCTATAGAGATAGATGTGTTTGAAACTCTGAGTCAAACACGGTTTGTGCTAGCTGCGTGAAACTTGACAAAATGAAATAGTTCTAAGTTCTATCTCTATGGTTTGTTTCCTCTTGAAGTACCCCATGCAGAGACTGGCGCAAAACACTTTCGTTTGAAAGGGGTTGCCAAGCTTCCAAAAAACTACAAGTTTGCTGAAATCTCAGCAAACATTTTTTCACCAAATCTTGATGATACTTGGTGGTAATGATCAGTTCACTAATCTCACTTGGCTGCCCAACTTTCACTCTTCTAGGTTAAAGCGTTCGTTTCCAGTAACACTTTGAATTTTTAGGTTTCACTCTGTTTTCTGAACATAGATAGCTGTGTTTGGAATTCTAAATCAAACACTGTTTGTGCTAGCTCCTTGAAACTTGACCAAATGAAGTAGTTCTAAGTTCTATCTCTATGGTTTGTTTCCTCTTGAAGTACCCCATGCAGAGACTGGCGAAAAACACTTTCGTTTGAAAGGGGTTGCCAAGATTCCAAAAAACTACCAGTTTGCTGAAATCTCAGCAAACATTTTTTCACCAAAACTTGATGATACTTGGTGGTAATGATCAGTTCACTAATCCCACTTGGCTGCCCAACTTTCTCTCTTCTAGGTTCAAGCGTTCGTTTCCAGTAACACTTTGAATTTTTAGGTTTCACTCTGTTTTCTGCTATATAGATAGATGTGTTTGAAACTCTGAATCAAACACGGTTTGTGCTAGCTCCTTGAAACTTGACAAAATGAAGTAGTTCTAAGTTCTATCTCTATGGTTTGTTTCCTCTTGAAGTACCCCATGCAGAGACTGGCGAAAAACACTTTCGTTTGAAAGGGGTTGCCAAGCGTCCAAAAAACTACTAGTTTGCTGAAATCTCAGCAAACATTTTTTCACCAAAACTTGATGATACTTGGTGGTAGTGATCAGTTCACTAATCCCACTTGGCTGCCCAACTTTCACTCTTCTAGGTTCAAGCGTTCGTTTCCAGTAACACTTTGAATTTTTAGGTTTCACTCTGTTTTCTGCTATATAGATAGATGTGTTTGGAATTCTAAATCAAACACGGTTTGTGCTAGCTCTTGAAACTTGACCAAATGAAGTCGTTCTAAGTTCTATCTCTATGGTTTGTTTCCTCTTGAAGTACCCCATGCAGAGACTGGCGAAAAACACTTTCGTTTGAAAGGGGTTGCCAAGATTCCAAAAAACTACCAGTTTGCTGAAATCTCAGCAAACATTTTTTCACCAAAACTTGATGATACTTGGTGGTAATGATCAGTTCACTAATCCCACTTGGCTGCCCAACTTTCTCTCTTCTATTTTCAAGCGTTCGTTTCCAGTAACACTTTGAATTTTTAGGTTTCACTCTGTTTTCTGCTATATAGATAGATGTGTTTGAAACTCTGAATCAAACACGGTTTGTGCTAGCTCCTTGAAACTTGACAAAATGAAGTAGTTCTAAGTTCTATCTCTATGGTTTGTTTCCTCTTGAAGTACCCCATGCAGAGACTGGCGAAAAACACTTTCGTTTGAAAGGGGTTGCCAAGCGTCCTAAAAACTACTAGTTTGCTGAAATCTCAGCAAACATTTTTTCACCAAAACTTGATGATACTTGGTGGTAATGATCAGTTCACTAATCCCACTTGGCTGCCCAACCCAACTTTCACTCTTCTAGGTTCAAGCGTTCGTTTCCAGTAACATTTTGAATTTTTAGGTTTCACTCTGTTTTCTGCTATATAGATAGATGTGTTTGGAATTCTAAATCAAACACGGTTTGTGCTAGCTCCTTGAAACTTGACCAAATGAAGTAGTTCTAAGTTCTATCTCTATGGTTTGTTTCCTCTTGAAGTATCCCATGCAGAGACTGGCGAAAAACACTTTCGTTTGAAAGGGGTTGCCAAGCGTCCAAAAAACTACTAGTTTGCTGAAATCTCAGCAAACATTTTTTTCACCAAAACTTGATGATACTTGGTGGTAATGATCAGTTCACTAATCCCACTTGGCTGCCCAACTTTCACTCTTCTAGGTTGAAGCGTTCGTTTCCAGTAACACTTTGAATTTTTAGGTTTCACCCTGTTTTCTGCTATATAGATAGATGTGTTCGAAACTCTGAATCAAACACGGTTTGTGCTAGCTGCGTGAAACTTGACCAAATGAAGTAGTTCTAAGTTCTATCTCTATGATTTGTTTCCTCTTGAAGTACCCCATGCAGAGACTGGCGAAAAACACTTTCGTTTGAAAGGGGTTGCCAAGCTTCCAAAAAACTACTAGTTTGCTGAAATCTCAGCAAACATTTTTTCACCAAAACTTGATGATACTTGGTGGTAATGATCAGTTCACTAATCCCACTTGGCTGCCCAACTTTCACTCTTCTAGGTTCAAGCGTTCGTTTCCAGTAACACTTTGAATTTTTAGGTTTCACTCTGTTTTCTGCTATATAGATAGATGTGTTTGGAATTCTAAATCAAACACGGTTTGTGCTAGCTCCTTGAAACTTGACCAAATGAAGTCGTTCTAAGTTCTATCTCTATGGTTTGTTTCCTCTTGAAGTACCCCATGCAGAGACTGGCGAAAAAACACTTCGTTTGAAAGGGGTTGCCAAGCGTCCAAAAAACTACTAGTTAGCTGAAATCTCAGCAAACTTTTTTTTCACCAAAACTTGATGATACTTGGTGGTAATGATCAGTTCACTAATCCCACTTGGCTGCCCAACTTTCACTCTTCTAGGTTCAAGCGTTCGTTTCCAGTAACATTTTGAATTTTTAGGTTTCACTCTGTTTCTGCTATATAGATAGATGTGTTTGGAATTCTAAATCAAACACGGTTTGTGCTAGCTCCTTGAAACTTGACCAAATGATGTAGTTCTAAGTTCTATCTCTATGGTTTGTTTCCTCTTGAAGTACCCCATGCAGAGACTGGCGAAAAACACTTTCGTTTGAAAGGGGTTGCCAAGCTTCCAAAAAACTACTAGTTTGCTGAAATCTCAGCAAACATTTTTTCACCAAAACTTGATGATACTTGGTGGTAATGATCAGTTCACTAATCCCACTTGACTGCCCAACTTTCACTCTTCTAGGTTCAAGCGTTCGTTTCCAGTAACACTTTGAATTTTAGGTTTCATTCTGTTTTCTGCTATATAGATAGATGTGTTTGAAACTCTGAGTCAAACACGGTTTGTGCTAGCTGCGTGAAACTTGACAAAATGAAATAGTTCTCAGTTCTATCTCTATGGTTTGTTTCCTCTTGAAGTATCCCATGCAGAGACTGGCGCAAAACACTTTCGTTTGAAAGGGGTTGCCAAGCTTCCAAAAAACTACTAGTTTGCTGAAATCTCAGCAAACATTTTTTTCACCAAATCTTGATGATACTTGGTGGTAATGATCAGTTCACTAACCTCACTTGGCTGCCCAACTTTCACTCTTCTAGGTTGAAGCGTTCGTTTCCAGTAACACTTTGAATTTTTAGGTTTCACCCTGTTTTCTGCTATATAGATAGATGTGTTCGAAACTCTGAATCAAACACGGTTTGTGCTAGCTGCGTGAAACTTGACCAAATGAAGTAGTTCTAAGTTCTATCTCTATGATTTGTTTCCTCTTGAAGTACCCCATGCAGAGACTGGCGAAAAACACTTTCGTTTGAAAGGGGTTGCCAAGCTTCCAAAAAACTACTAGTTTGCTGAAATCTCAGCAAACATTTTTTCACCAAAACTTGATGATACTTGGTGGTAATGATCA
Source organism: Callospermophilus lateralis (assembly GCF_048772815.1). NCBI lineage: Eukaryota > Metazoa > Chordata > Mammalia > Rodentia > Sciuridae > Callospermophilus > Callospermophilus lateralis. The sequence continues at coordinate 27,956 of NW_027517457.1, read as the reverse complement.
GTTCACTAATCCCACTTGGCTGCCCAACTTTCACTCTTCTAGGTTCAAGCGTTCGTTTCCAGTAACACTTTGAATTTTTAGGTTTCACTCTGTTTTCTGCTATATAGATAGATGTGTTTGGAATTCTAAATCAAACACGGTTTGTGCTAGCTCCTTGAAACTTGACCAAATGAAGTCGTTCTAAGTTCTATCTCTATGGTTTGTTTCCTCTTGAAGTACCCCATGCAGAGACTGGCGAAAAACACTTTCGTTTGAAAGGGGTTGCCAAGCGTCCAAAAAACTACTAGTTAGCTGAAATCTCAGCAAACTTTTTTTCACCAAAACTTGATGATACTTGGTGGTAATGATCAGTTCACTAATCCCACTTGGCTGCCCAACTTTCACTCTTCTAGGTTCAAGCGTTCGTTTCCAGTAACATTTTGAATTTTTAGGTTTCACTCTGTTTTCTGCTATATAGATAGATGTGTTTGGAATTCTAAATCAAACACGGTTTGTGCTAGCTCCTTGAAACTTGACCAAATGATGTAGTTCTAAGTTCTATCTCTATGGTTTGTTTCCTCTTGAAGTACCCCATGCAGAGACTGGCGAAAAACACTTTCGTTTGAAAGGGGTTGCCAAGCTTCCAAAAAACTACTAGTTTGCTGAAATCTCAGCAAACATTTTTTCACCAAAACTTGATGATACTTGGTGGTAATGATCAGTTCACTAATCCCACTTGACTGCCCAACTTTCACTCTTCTAGGTTCAAGCGTTCGTTTCCAGTAACACTTTGAATTTTTAGGTTTCATTCTGTTTTCTGCTATATAGATAGATGTGTTTGAAACTCTGAGTCAAACACGGTTTGTGCTAGCTGCGTGAAACTTGACAAAATGAAATAGTTCTCAGTTCTATCTCTATGGTTTGTTTCCTCTTGAAGTACCCCATGCAGAGACTGGCGCAAAACACTTTCGTTTGAAAGGGGTTGCCAAGCTTCCAAAAAACTACTAGTTTGCTGAAATCTCAGCAAACATTTTTTCACCAAATCTTGATGATACTTGGTGGTAATGATCAGTTCACTAACCTCACTTGGCTGCCCAACTTTCACTCTTCTAGGTTGAAGCGTTCGTTTCCAGTAACACTTTGAATTTTTAGGTTTCACCCTGTTTTCTGCTATATAGATAGATGTGTTCGAAACTCTGAATCAAACACGGTTTGTGCTAGCTGCGTGAAACTTGACCAAATGAAGTAGTTCTAAGTTCTATCTCTATGGTTTGTTTCCTCTTGAAGTACCCCATGCAGAGACTGGCGAAAAACACTTTCGTTTGAAAGGGGTTGCCAAGCTTCCAAAAAACTACTAGTTTGCTGAAATCTCAGCAAACATTTTTTCACCAAAACTTGATGATACTTGGTGGTAATGATCAGTTCACTAATCCCACTTGGCTGCCCAACTTTCACTCTTCTAGGTTCAAGCGTTCGTTTCCAGTAACACTTTGAATTTTTAGGTTTCACTCTGTTTTCTGCTATATAGATAGATGTGTTTGAAACTCTGAATCAAACACGGTTTGTGCTAGCTCCTTGAAACTTGACAAAATGAAGTAGTTCTAAGTTCTATCTCTATGGTTTGTTTCCTCTTGAAGTACCCCATGCAGAGACTGGCGAAAAACACTTTCGTTTGAAAGGGGTTGCCAAGCGTCCAAAAAACTACTAGTTTGCTGAAATCTCAGCAAACATTTTTTCACCAAAACTTGATGATACTTGGTGGTAATGATCAGTTCACTAATCGAACTTGGCTGCCCAACCTTCACTCTTCTAGGTTCAAGCGTTCGTTTCCAGTAACATTTTGAATTTTTAGGTTTCACTCTGTTTTCTGATATATAGATAGATGTGTTTGGAATTCTAAATCAAACACGGTTTGTGCTAGCTCCTTGAAACTTGACCAAATGAAGTAGTTCTAAGTTCAGTCTCTATGGTTTGTTTCCTCTTGAAGTACCCCATGCAGAGACTGGCGAAAAACACTTTCGTTTGAAAGGGGTTGCCAAGCGTCCAAAAACTACTAGTTTGCTGAAATCTCAGCAAACATTTTTTCACCAAAACTTGATGATACTTGGTGGTAATGATCAGTTCACTAATCCCACTTGGCTGCCCAACTTTCACTCTTCTAGGTTCAAGCGTTCGTTTCCAGTAACATTTTGAATTTTTAGGTTTCACTTCTGTTTTCTGCTATATAGATAGATGTGTTTGGAATTCTAAATCAAACACGGGTTGTGCTAGCTCCTTGAAACTTGACCAAATGAAGTAGTTCTAAGTTCTATCTCTATGGTTTGTTTCCTCTTGAAGTACCCCATGCAGAGACTGGCGAAAAACACTTTCGTTTGAAAGGGGTTGCCAAGCGTCCAAAAAACTACTAGTTTGCTGAAATCTCAGCAAACATTTTTTCACCAAAACTTGATGATACTTGGTGGTAATGATCAGTTCACTAATCCCACTTGGCTGCCCAACTTTCACTCTTCTAGGTTGAAGCGTTCGTTTCCAGTAACACTTTGAATTTTTAGGTTTCACCCTGTTTTCTGCTATATAGATAGATGTGTTCGAAACTCTGAATCAAACACGGTTTGTGCTAGCTGCGTGAAACTTGACCAAATGAAGTAGTTCTAAGTTCTATATCTATGGTTTGTTTCCTCTTGAAGTACCCCATGCAGAGACTGGCGAAAAACACTTTCGTTTGAAAGGGGTTGCCAAGCTTCCAAAAAACTACTAGTTTGCTGAAATCTCAGCAAACATTTTTTCACCAAAACTTGATGATACTTGGTGGTAATGATCAGTTCACTAATCCCACTTGGCTGCCCAACTTTCACTCTTCTAGGTTCAAGCGTTCGTTTCCAGTAACACTTTGAATTTTTAGGTTTCACTCTGTTTTCTGCTATATAGATAGATGTGTTTGGAATTCTAAATCAAACACGGTTTGTGCTAGCTCCTTGAAACTTGACCAAATGAAGTCGTTCTAAGTTCTATCTCTATGGTTTGTTTCCTCTTGAAGTACCCCATGCAGAGACTGGCGAAAAACACTTTCGTTTGAAAGGGGTTGCCAAGCGTCCAAAAAACTACTAGTTAGCTGAAATCTCAGCAAACATTTTTTCACCAAAACTTGATGATACTTGGTGGTAATGATCAGTTCACTAATCCCACTTGGCTGCCCAACTTTCACTCTTCTAGGTTCAAGCGTTCGTTTCCAGTAACATTTTGAATTTTTAGGTTTCACTCTGTTTTCTGCTATATAGATAGATGTGTTTGGAATTGTAAATCAAACACGGTTTGTGCTAGCTCCTTGAAACTTGACCAAATGAAGTAGTTCTAAATTCTATCTCTATGGTTTGTTTCCTCTTGAAGTACCCCATGCAGAGACTGGCGAAAAACACTTTCGTTTGAAAGGGGTTGCCAAGCTTCCAAAAAACTACTAGTTTGCTGAAATCTCAGCAAACATTTTTTCACCAAAACTTGATGATACTTGGTGGTAATGATCAGTTCACTAATCCCACTTGACTGCCCAACTTTCACTCTTCTAGGTTCAAGCGTTCGTTTCCAGTAACACTTTGAATTTTTAGGTTTCACTCTGTTTTCTGCTATATAGATAGATGTGTTTGAAACTCTGAGTCAAACACGGTTTGTGCTAGCTGCGTGAAACTTGACAAAATGAAATAGTTCTCAGTTCTATCTCTATGGTTTGTTTCCTCTTGAAGTACCCCATGCAGAGACTGGCGCAAAACACTTTCGTTTGAAAGGGGTTGCCAAGCTTCCAAAAAACTACTAGATTGCTGAAATCTCAGCAAACATTTTTTCACCAAATCTTGATGATACTTGGTGGTAATGATCAGTTCACTAATCTCACTTGGCTGCCCAACTTTCACTCTTCTAGGTTCAAGCGTTCGTTTCCAGTAACACTTTGAATTTTTAGGTTTCACTCTGTTTTCTGCTATATAGATAGATGTGTTTGAAACTCTGAATCAAACACGGTTTGTGCTAGCTCCTTGAAACTTGACAAAATGAAGTAGTTCTAAGTTCTATCTCTATGGTTTGTTTCCTCTTGAAGTACCCCATGCAGAGACTGGCGAAAAACACTTTCGTTTGAAAGGGGTTGCCAAGCGTCCAAAAAACTACTAGTTTGCTGAAATCTCAGCAAACATTTTTTCACCAAAACTTGATGATACTTGGTGGTAATGATCAGTTCACTAATCGAACTTGGCTGCCCAACTTTCACTCTTCTAGGATCAAGCGTTCGTTTCCAGTAACATTTTGAATTTTTAGGTTTCACTCTGTTTTCTGATATATAGATAGATGTGTTTGGAATTCTAAATCAAACACGGTTTGTGCTAGCTCCTTGAAACTTGACCAAATGAAGTAGTTCTAAGTTCAGTCTCTATGGTTTGTTTCCTCTTGAAGTACCCCATGCAGAGACTGGCGAAAAACACTTTCGTTTGAAAGGGGTTGCCAAGCGTCCAAAAAACTACTAGTTTGCTGAAATCTCAGCAAACATTTTTTCACAAAACTTGATGATACTTGGTGGTAATGATCAGTTCACTAATCCCACTTGGCTGCCCAACTTTCACTCTTCTAGGTTGAAGCGTTCGTTTCCAGTAACACTTTGAATTTTTAGGTTTCACCCTGTTTTCTGCTATATAGATAGATGTGTTCGAAACTCTGAATCAAACACGGTTTGTGCTAGCTGCGTGAAACTTGACCAAATGAAGTAGTTCTAAGTTCTATCTCTATGGTTTGTTTCCTCTTGAAGTACCCCATGCAGAGACTGGCGAAAAACACTTTCGTTTGAAAGGGGTTGCCAAGCGTCCAAAAAACTACTAGTTAGCTGAAATCTCAGCAAACATTTTTTCACCAAAACTTGATGATACTTGGTGGTAATGATCAGTTCACTAATCCCACTTGGCTGCCCAACTTTCACTCTTCTAGGTTCAAGCGTTCGTTTCCAGTAACACTTTGAATTTTTAGGTTTCACTCTGTTTTCTGCTATATAGATAGATGTGTTTGGAATTCTAAATCAAACACGGTTTGTGCTAGCTCCTTGAAACTTGACCAAATGAAGTCGTTCTAAGTTCTATCTCTATGGTTTGTTTCCTCTTGAAGTACCCCATGCAGAGACTGGCGAAAAACACTTTCGTTTGAAAGGGGTTGCCAAGCTTCCAAAAAACTACTAGTTTGCTGAAATCTCAGCAAACATTTTTTCACCAAAACTTGATGATACTTGGTGGTAATGATCAGTTCACTAATCCCACTTGACTGCCCAACTTTCACTCTTCTAGGTTCAAGCGTTCGTTTCCAGTAACACTTTGAATTTTTAGGTTTCACTCTGTTTTCTGCTATATAGATAGATGTGTTTGGAATTCTAAATCAAACACGGTTTGTGCTAGCTCCTTGAAACTTGACCAAATGAAGTCGTTCTAAGTTCTATCTCTATGGTTTGTTTCCTCTTGAAGTACCCCATGCAGAGACTGGCGAAAAACACTTTCGTTTGAAAGGGGTTGCCAAGCGTCCAAAAAACTACTAGTTAGCTGAAATCTCAGCAAACATTTTTTCACCAAAACTTGATGATACTTGGTGGTAATGATCAGTTCACTAATCCCACTTGGCTGCCCAACTTTCACTCTTCTAGGTTCAAGCGTTCGTTTCCAGTAACATTTTGAATTTTTAGGTTTCACTCTGTTTTCTGCTATATAGATAGATGTGTTTGGAATTGTAAATCAAACACGGTTTGTGCTAGCTCCTTGAAACTTGACCAAATGAAGTAGTTCTAAATTCTATCTCTATGGTTTGTTTCCTCTTGAAGTACCCCATGCAGAGACTGGCGAAAAACACTTTCGTTTGAAAGGGGTTGCCAAGCTTCCAAAAAACTACTAGTTTGCTGAAATCTCAGCAAACATTTTTTCACCAAAACTTGATGATACTTGGTGGTAATGATCAGTTCACTAATCCCACTTGACTGCCCAACTTTCACTCTTCTAGGTTCAAGCGTTCGTTTCCAGTAACACTTTGAATTTTTAGGTTTCACTCTGTTTTCTGCTATATAGATAGATGTGTTTGAAACTCTGAGTCAAACACGGTTTGTGCTAGCTGCGTGAAACTTGACAAAATGAAATAGTTCTCAGTTCTATCTCTATGGTTTGTTTCCTCTTGAAGTACCCCATGCAGAGACTGGCGCAAAACACTTTCGTTTGAAAGGGGTTGCCAAGCTTCCAAAAAACTACTAGATTGCTGAAATCTCAGCAAACATTTTTTCACCAAATCTTGATGATACTTGGTGGTAATGATCAGTTCACTAATCTCACTTGGCTGCCCAACTTTCACTCTTCTAGGTTCAAGCGTTCGTTTCCAGTAACACTTTGAATTTTTAGGTTTCACTCTGTTTTCTGCTATATAGATAGATGTGTTTGAAACTCTGAATCAAACACGGTTTGTGCTAGCTCCTTGAAACTTGACAAAATGAAGTAGTTCTAAGTTCTATCTCTATGGTTTGTTTCCTCTTGAAGTACCCCATGCAGAGACTGGCGAAAAACACTTTCGTTTGAAAGGGGTTGCCAAGCGTCCAAAAAACTACTAGTTTGCTGAAATCTCAGCAAACATTTTTTCACCAAAACTTGATGATACTTGGTGGTAATGATCAGTTCACTAATCGAACTTGGCTGCCCAACTTTCACTCTTCTAGGATCAAGCGTTCGTTTCCAGTAACATTTTGAATTTTTAGGTTTCACTCTGTTTTCTGATATATAGATAGATGTGTTTGGAATTCTAAATCAAACACGGTTTGTGCTAGCTCCTTGAAACTTGACCAAATGAAGTAGTTCTAAGTTCAGTCTCTATGGTTTGTTTCCTCTTGAAGTACCCCATGCAGAGACTGGCGAAAAACACTTTCGTTTGAAAGGGGTTGCCAAGCGTCCAAAAAACTACTAGTTTGCTGAAATCTCAGCAAACATTTTTTCACAAAACTTGATGATACTTGGTGGTAATGATCAGTTCACTAATCCCACTTGGCTGCCCAACTTTCACTCTTCTAGGTTGAAGCGTTCGTTTCCAGTAACACTTTGAATTTTTAGGTTTCACCCTGTTTTCTGCTATATAGATAGATGTGTTCGAAACTCTGAATCAAACACGGTTTGTGCTAGCTGCGTGAAACTTGACCAAATGAAGTAGTTCTAAGTTCTATCTCTATGGTTTGTTTCCTCTTGAAGTACCCCATGCAGAGACTGGCGAAAAACACTTTCGTTTGAAAGGGGTTGCCAAGCGTCCAAAAAACTACTAGTTAGCTGAAATCTCAGCAAACATTTTTTCACCAAAACTTGATGATACTTGGTGGTAATGATCAGTTCACTAATCCCACTTGGCTGCCCAACTTTCACTCTTCTAGGTTCAAGCGTTCGTTTCCAGTAACACTTTGAATTTTTAGGTTTCACTCTGTTTTCTGCTATATAGATAGATGTGTTTGGAATTCTAAATCAAACACGGTTTGTGCTAGCTCCTTGAAACTTGACCAAATGAAGTCGTTCTAAGTTCTATCTCTATGGTTTGTTTCCTCTTGAAGTACCCCATGCAGAGACTGGCGAAAAACACTTTCGTTTGAAAGGGGTTGCCAAGCTTCCAAAAAACTACTAGTTTGCTGAAATCTCAGCAAACATTTTTTCACCAAAACTTGATGATACTTGGTGGTAATGATCAGTTCACTAATCCCACTTGACTGCCCAACTTTCACTCTTCTAGGTTCAAGCGTTCGTTTCCAGTAACACTTTGAATTTTTAGGTTTCACTCTGTTTTCTGCTATATAGATAGATGTGTTTGAAACTCTGAGTCAAACACGGTTTGTGCTAGCTGCGTGAAACTTGACAAAATGAAATAGTTCTCAGTTCTATCTCTATGGTTTGTTTCCTCTTGAAGTACCCCATGCAGAGACTGTCGCAAAACACTTTCGTTTGAAAGGGGTTACCAAGCTTCCAAAAAACTACTAGTTTGCTGAAATCTCAGCAAACATTTTTTCACCAAATCTTGATGATACTTGGTGGTAATGATCAGTTCACTAATCTCACTTTGCTGCCCAACTTTCACTCTTCTAGGTTCAAGCGTTCGTTTCCAGTAACACTTTGAATTTTTAGGTTTCACTCTGTTTTCTGCTATATAGATAGATGTGTTTGAAACTCTGAATCAAACACGGTTTGTGCTAGCTCCTTGAAACTTGACCAAATGCAGTAGTTCTAAGTTCTATCTCTATGGTTTGTTTCCTCTTGAAGTACTTCATGCAGAGACTGGCGAAAAACACTTTCGTTTGAAAGGGGTTGCCAAGCGTCCAAAAAATTACTAGTTTGCTGAAATATCAGCAAACATTTTTTCACCAAAACTTGATGATACTTGGTGGTAATGATCAGTTCACTAATCCCACTTGACTGCCCAACTTTCACTCTTCTAGGTTCAAGCGTTCGTTTCCAGTAACATTTTGAATTTTTAGGTTTCACTCTGTTTTCTGCTATATAGATAGATGTGTTTGGAATTCTAAATCAAACACGGTTTGTGATAGCTCCTTGAAACTTGACCAAATGAAGTAGTTCTAAGTTCTATCTCTATGGTTTGTTTTCTCTTGAAGTACCCCATGCAGACACTGGCGCAAAACACTTTCGTTTGAAAGGGGTTGCCAAGCGTCCAAAAAACTACTAGTTTGCTGAAATCTCAGCAAACATTTTTTCACCAAAACTTGATGATACTTGGTGGTAATGATCAGTTCACTAATCCCACTTGGCTGCCCAACTTTCACTCTTCTAGGTTCAAGCGTTCGTTTCCAGTAACACTTTGAATTTTTAGGTTTCACTCTGTTTTCTGCTATATAGATAGATGTGTTTGAAACTCTGAGTCAAACACGGTTTGTGCTAGCTGCGTGAAACTTGACAAAATGAAATAGTTCTAAGTTCTATCTCTATGGTTTGTTTCCTCTTGAAGTACCCCATGCAGAGACTGGCGCAAAACACTTTCGTTTGAAAGGGGTTGCCAAGCTTCCAAAAAACTACAAGTTTGCTGAAATCTCAGCAAACATTTTTACACCAAATCTTGATGATACTTGGTGGTAATGATCAGTTCACTAATCCCACTTGGCTGCCCAACTTTCACTCTTCTAGGTTCAAGCGTTCGTTTCCAGTAACACTGTGAATTTTTAGGTTTCACTCTGTTTTCTGCTACATAGATAGCTGTGTTTATAATTCTAAATCAAACACTGTTTGTGCTAGCTCCTTGAAACTTGACCAAATGAAGTAGTTCTAAGTTCTATCTCTATGGTTTGTTTCCACTTGAAGTACCCCATGCAGAGACTGGCGAAAAACACTTTCGTTTGAAAGGGGTTGCCAAGATTCCAAAAAACTACCAGTTTGCTGAAATCTCAGCAAACATTTTTTCACCAAAACTTGATGATACTTGGTGGTAATGATCAGTTCACTAATCCCACTTGGCTGCCCAACTTTCTCTCTTCTAGGTTCAAGCGTTCGTTTCCAGTAACACTTTGAATTTTTAGGTTTCACTCTGTTTTCTGCTATATAGATAGATGTGTTTGAAACTCTGAATCAAACACGGTTTGTGCTAGCTCCGTGAAACTTGACCAAATGAAGTAGTTCTAAGTTCTATCTCTATGGTTTGTTTCCTCTTGAAGTACCCCATGCAGAGACTGGCGAAAAACACTTTCGTTTGAAAGGGGTTGCCAAGCGTCCAAAAAACTACTAGTTTGCTGAAATCTCAGCAAACATTTTTTCACCAAAACTTGATGATACTTGGTGGTAATGATCAGTTCACTAATCCCACTTGGCTGCCCAACTTTCACTCTTCTAGGTTCAAGCGTTCGTTTCTAGTAACATTTTGAATTTTTAGGTTTCACTCTGTTTTCTGCTATATAGATAGATGTGTTTGGAATTCTAAATCAAACACGGTTTGTGCTAGCTCCTTGAAACTTGACCAAATGAAGTAGTTCTAAGTTCTCTCTCTATGGTTTGTTTCCTCTTGAAGTACCCCATGCAGAGACTGGCGAAAAACACTTTCGTTTGAAAGGGGTTGCCAAGCGTCCAAAAAACTACTAGTTTGCTGAAATCTCAGCAAACATTTTTTCACCAAAACTTGATGATACTTGGTGGTAATGATCAGTTCACTAATCCCACTTGGCTGCCCAACTTTCACTCTTCTAGGTTCAAGCGTTCGTTTCCAGTAACACTTTGAATTTTTAGGTTTCACTCTGTTTTCTGCTATATAGATAGATGTGTTTGAAACTCTGAATCAAACACGGTTTGTGCTAGCTGAGTGAAACTTGACAAAATGAAGTAGTTCTAAGTTCTATCTCTATGGTTTGTTTCCTCTTGAAGTACCCCATGCAGAGACTGGCGAAAAACACTTTCGTTTGAAAGGGGTTGCCAAGCGTCCAAAAAACTACTAGTTTGCTGAAATCTCAGCAAACATTTTTTCACCAAAACTTGATGATACTTGGTGGTAATGATCAGTTCACTAATCCCACTTGGCTGCCCAACTTTCACTCTTCTAGGTTCAAGCGTTCGTTTCCAGTAACACTTTGAATTTTTAGGTTTCACTCTGTTTTCTGCTATATAGATAGATGTGTTTGAAACTCTGAGTCAAACACGGTTTCTGCTAGCTGCGTGAAACTTGAGAAAATGAAATAGTTCTAAGTTCTATCTCTATGGTTTGTTTCCTCTTGAAGTACCCCATGCAGAGACTGGCGAAAAACACTTTCGTTTGAAAGGGGTTGCCAAGCTTCCAAAAAACTACTAGTTTGCTGAAATCTCAGCAAACATTTTTTCACCAAATCTTGATGATACTTGGTGGTAATGATCAGTTCACTAATCTCACTTGGCTGCCCAACGTTCACTATTCTAGGTTCAAGCGTTCGTTTCCAGTAACACTTTGAATTTTTAGGTTTCACTCTGTTTTCTGCTATATAGATAGATGTGTTTGAAACTCTGAATCAAACACGGTTTGTGCTAGCTCCTTGAAACTTGACCAAATGAAGTAGTTCTAAGTTCTATCTCTATGGTTTGTTTCCTCTTGAAGTACCCCATGCAGAGACTGGCGAAAAACACTTTCGTTTGAAAGGGGTTGCCAAGCGTCCAAAAAACTACTAGTTTGCTGAAATCTCAGCAAACATTTTTTCACCAAAACTTGATGATACTTGGTGGTAATGATCAGTTCACTAATCCCACTTGGCTGCCCAACTTTCACTCTTCTAGGTTCAAGCGTTCGTTTCCAGTAACACTTTGAATTTTTAGGTTTCACTCTGTTTTCTGCTACATAGATAGCTGTGTTTGGAATTCTAAATCAAACACTGTTTGTGCTAGCTCCTTGAAACTTGACCAAATGAAGTAGTTCTAAGTTCTATCTCTATGGTTTGTTTCCTCTTGAAGTACCCCATGCAGAGGCTGGCGAAAAACACTTTCGTTTGAAAGGGGTTGCCAAGATTCCAAAAAACTACTAGTTTTCTGAAATCTCAGCAAACATTTTTTCACCAAATCTTGATGATACTTGGTGGTAATGATCAGTTCACTATTCTCACTTGGCTGCCCAACTTTCGCTCTTCTAGGTTCAAGCGTTCGTTTCCAGTAACACTTTGAATTTTTAGGTTTCACTCTGTTTTCTGCTACATAGATAGCTGTGTTTGGAATTCTAAATCAAACACTGTTTGTGCTAGCTCCTTGAAACTCGACCAAATGAAGTAGTTCTAAGTTCTATCTCTATGGTTTGTTAACTCTTGAAGTACCCTATGCAGAGACTGGCGAAAAACAGTTTCGTTTGAAAGGGGTTGCCAAGCTTCCAAAAAACTACTAGTTTGCTGAAATCTCAGCAAACATTTTTTCACCAAAACATGATGATACTTGGTGGTAATGATCAGTTCACTAATCCCACTTGGCTGCCCAACTTTCACTCTTCTAGGTTCAAGCGTTCGTTTCCAGTAACACTTTGAATTTTTAGGTTTCACTCTGTTTTCTGCTATATAGATAGATGTGTTTGAAACTCTGAGTCAAACACGGTTTGTGCTAGCTTCGTGAAACTTGAGAAAATGAAAAAGTTCTAAGTTCTATCTCTATGGTTTGTTTCCTCTTGAAGTACCCCATGCAGAGACTGGCGCAAAACACTTTCGTTTGAAAGGGGTTGCCAAGCTTCCAAAAAACTACTAGTTTGCTGAAATCTCAGCAAACATTTTTTCACCAAATCTTGATGATACTTGGTAGTAATGATCAGTTCACTAATCTCACTTGGCTGCCCAACGTTCACTCTTCTAGGTTCAAGCGTTCGTTTCCAGTAACACTTTGAATTTTTAGGTTTCACTCTGTTTTCTGCTATATAGATAGATGTGTTTGAAACTCTGAGTCAAACACGGTTTGTGCCAGCTGCGAGAAACTTGACAAAATGAAATAGTTCTAAGTTCTATCTCTATGGTTTGTTTCCTCTTGAAGTACCCCATGCAGAGACTGGCGCAAAACACTTTCGTTTGAAAGGGGTTGCCAAGCTTCCAAAAAACTACTAGTTTGCTGAAATCTCAGCAAACATTTTTTCACCAAATCTTGATGATACTTGGTGGTAATGATCAGTTCACTAATCTCACTTGGCTGCCCAACTTTCACTCTTCTAGGTTCAAGCGTTCGTTTCCAGTAACACTTTGAATTTTTAGGTTTCACTCTGTTTTCTGCTACATAGATAGCTGTGTTTGGAATTCTAAATCAAACACTGTTTGTGCTAGCTCCTTGAAACTTGACCAAATGAAGTAGTTCTAAGTTCTATCTCTATGGTTTGTTTCCTCCTGAAGTACCCCATGCAGAGACTGGCGAAAAACACTTTCGTTTGAAAGGGGTTGCCAAGATTCCAAAAAACTACTAGTTTTCTGAAATCTCAGCAAACATTTTTTCACCAAATCTTGATGATACTTGGTGGTAATGACCAGCTCACTAATCTCACTTGGCTGCCCAACTTTCACTCTTCTAGGTTCAAGCGTTCGTTTCCAGTAACACTTTGAATTTTTAGGTTTCACTCTGTTTTCTGCTACATAGATAGCTGTGTTTGGAATTCTAAATCAAACACTGTTTGTGCTAGCTCCTTGAAACTCGACCAAATGAAGTAGTTCTAAGTTCTATCTCTATGGTTTGTTAACTCTTGAAGTACCCCATGCAGAGACTGGCGAAAAACAGTTTCGTTTGAAAGGGGTTGCCAAGCTTCCAAAAAACTACTAGTTTGCTGAAATCTCAGCAAACATTTTTTCACCAAAACTTGATGATACTTGGTGGTAATGATCAGTTCACTAATCCCACTTGGCTGCCCAACTTTCACTCTTCTAGGTTCAAGCGTTCGTTTCCAGTAACACTTTGAATTTTTAGGTTTCACTCTGTTTTCTGCTATATAGATAGATGTGTTTGAAACTCTGAGTCAAACACGGTTTGTGCTAGCTGCGTGAAACTTGACAAAATGAAATAGTTCTAAGTTCTATCTCTATGGTTTGTTTCCTCTTGAAGTACCCCATGCAGAGACTGGCGCAAAACACTTTCGTTTGAAAGGGGTTGCCAAGCTACCAAAAAACTACTAGTTTGCTGAAATCTCAGCAAACATTTTTTCACCAAATCTTGATGATACTTGGTGGTAATGATCAGTTCACTAATCTCACTTGGCTGCCCAACTTTCACTCTTCTAGGTTCAAGCGTTCGTTTCCAGTAACACTTTGAATTTTTAGGTTTCACTCTGTTTTCTGCTACATAGATAGCTGTGTTTGGAATTCTAAATCAAACACTGTTTGTGCTAGCTCCTTGAAACTTGACCAAATGAAGTAGTTCTAAGTTCTATCTCTATGGTTTGTTTCCTCTTGAAGTACCCCATGCAGAGACTGGCGAAAAACACTTTCGTTTGAAAGGGGTTGCCAAGCGTCCAAAAAATTACTAGTTTGCTGAAATATCAGCAAACATTTTTTCACCAAAACTTGATGATACTTGGTGGTAATGATCAGTTCACTAATCCCACTTGGCTGCCCAACTTTCACTCTTCTAGGTTCAAGCGTTCGTTTCCAGTAACATTTTGAATTTTTAGGTTTCACTCTGTTTTCTGCTATATAGATAGATGTGTTTGGAATTCTAAATCAAACACGGTTTGTGCTAGCTCCTTGAAACTTGACCAAATGAAGTAGTTCTAAGTTCTATCTCTATGGTTTGTTTTCTCTTGAAGTACCCCATGCAGACACTGGCGCAAAACACTTTCGTTTGAAAGGGGTTGCCAAGCGTCCAAAAAACTACTAGTTTGCTGAAATCTCAGCAAACATTTTTTCACCAAAACTTGATGATACTTGGTGGTAATGATCAGTTCACTAATCCCACTGGGCTGCCCAACTTTCACTCTTCTAGGTTCAAGCGTTCGTTTCCAGTAACACTTTGAATTTTTAGGTTTCACTCTGTTTTCTGCTATATAGATAGATGTGTTTGAAACTCTGAGTCAAACACGGTTTGTGCTAGCTGCGTGAAACTTGACAAAATGAAATAGTTCTAAGTTCTATCTCTATGGTTTGTTTCCTCTTGAAGTACCCCATGCAGAGACTGGCGCAAAACACTTTCGTTTGAAAGGGGTTGCCAAGCTTCCAAAAAACTACAAGTTTGCTGAAATCTCAGCAAACATTTTTACACCAAATCTTGATGATACTTGGTGGTAATGATCAGTTCACTAATCTCACTTGGCTGCCCAACTTTCACTCTTCTAGGTTCAAGCGTTCGTTTCCAGTAACACTTTGAATTTTTAGGTTTCACTCTGTTTTCTGCTACATAGATAGCTGTGTTTGGAATTCTAAATCAAACACTGTTTGTGCTAGCTCCTTGAAACTTGACCAAATGAAGTAGTTCTAAGTTCTATCTCTATGGTTTGTTTCCTCTTGAAGTACCCCATGCAGAGACTGGCGAAAAACACTTTTGTTTGAAAGGGGTTGCCAAGATTCCAAAAAACTACCAGTTTGCTGAAATCTCAGCAAACATTTTTTCACCAAAACTTGATGATACTTGGTGGTAATGATCACTTCACTAATCCCACTTGGCTGCCCAACTTTCTCTCTTCTAGGTTCAAGCGTTCGTTTCCAGTAACACTTTGAATTTTTAGGTTTCACTCTGTTTTCTGCTATATAGATAGATGTGTTTGAAACTCTGAATCAAACACGGTTTGTGCTAGCTCCGTGAAACTTGACCAAATGAAGTAGTTCTAAGTTCTATCTCTATGGTTTGTTTCCTCTTGAAGTACCCCATGCAGAGTCTGGCGAAAAACACTTTCGTTTGAAAGGGATTGCCAAGCGTCCAAAAAACTACTAGTTTGCTGAAATCTCAGCAAACATTTTTTCACCAAAACTTGATGATACTTGGTGGTAATGATCAGTTCACTAATCCCACTTGGCTGCCCAACTTTCACTCTTCTAGGTTCAAGCGTTCGTTTCTACTAACATTTTGAATTTTTAGGTTTCACTCTGTTTTCTGCTATATAGATAGATGTGTTTGGAATTCTAAATCAAACACGGTTTGTGCTAGCTCCTTGAAACTTGACCAAATGAAGTAGTTCTAAGTTCTATCTCTATGGTTTGTTTCCTCTTGAAGTACCCCATGCAGAGACTGGCGAAAAACACTTTCGTTTGAAAGGGGTTGCCAAGCGTCCAAAAAACTACTAGTTTGCTGAAATCTCAGCAAACATTTTTTCACCAAAACTTGATGATACTTGGTGGTAATGATCAGTTCACTAATCCCACTTGGCTGCCCAACTTTCACTCTTCTAGGTTCAAGCGTTCGTTTCCAGTAACACTTTGAATTTTTAGGTTTCACTCTGTTTTCTGCTATATAGATAGATGTGTTCGAAACTCTGAATCAAACACGGTTTGTGCTAGCTGCGTGAAACTTGACAAAATGAAGTAGTTCTAAGTTCTATCTCTATGGTTTGTCTCCTCTTGAAGTACCCCATGCAGAGACTCGCGGAAAACACTTTCGTTTGAAAGGGGTTGCCAAGCTTCCAAAAAACTACTAGTTTGCTGAAATCTCAGCAAACATTTTTTCACCAAAACTTGATGATACTTGGTGGTAATGATCAGTTCACTAATCCCACTTGGCTGCCCAACTTTCACTCTTCTAGGTTCAAGCGTTCGTTTCCAGTAACACTTTGAATTTTTAGGTTTCACTCTGTTTTCTGCTATATAGATAGATGTGTTTGGAATTCTAAATCAAACACGGTTTGTGCTAGCTCCTTGAAACTTGACCAAATGAAGTAGTTCTAAGTTCTCTTTCTATGGTTTGTTTCCTCTTGAAGTACCCCATGCAGAGACTGGCGAAAAACACTTTCGTTTGAAAGGGGTTGCCAAGCGTCCAAAAAACTACTAGTTTGCTGAAATCTCAGCAAACATTTTTTCACCAAAACTTGATGATACTTGGTGGTAATGATCAGTTCACTAATCCCACTTGGCTGCCCAACTTTCACTCTTCTAGGTTCAAGCGTTCGTTTCCAGTAACACTTTGAATTTTTAGGTTTCACTCTGTTTTCTGCTATATAGATAGCTGTGTTTGGAATTCTAAATCAAACACTGTTTGTGCTAGCTCCTTGAAACTTGACCAAATGAAGTAGTTCTAAGTTCTATCTCTATGGTTTGTTTCCTCTTGAAGTACCCCATGCAGAGACTGGCGAAAAACACTTTCGTTTGAAAGGGGTTGCCAAGATTCCAAAAAACTACTAGTTTTCTGAAATCTCAGCAAACATTTTTTCACCAAATCTTGATGATACTTGGTGGTAATGATCAGTTCACTAATCTCACTTGGTTGCCCAACTTTCACTCTTCTAGGTTCAAGCGTTCGTTTCCAGTAACACTTTGAATTTTTAGGTTTCACTCTGTTTTCTGCTACATAGATAGCTGTGTTTGGAATTCTAAATCAAACACTGTTTGTGCTAGCTCCTTGAAACTCGACCAAATGAAGTAGTTCTAAGTTCTATCTCTATGGTTTGTTTCCTCTTGAAGTACCCCATGCAGAGACTGGCGAAAAACACTTTCGTTTGAAAGGGGTTGCCAAGCGTCCAAAAAACTACTAGTTTGCTGAAATCTCAGCAAACATTTTTTCACCAAAACTTGATGATACTTGGTGGTAATGATCAGTTCACTAATCCCACTTGGCTGCCCAACTTTCACTCTTCTAGGTTCAAGCGTTCGTTTCCAGTAACACTTTGAATTTTTAGGTTTCACTCTGTTTTCTGCTATATAGATAGATGTGTTCGAAACTCTGAATCAAACACGGTTTGTGCTAGCTGCGTGAAACTTGACAAAATGAAGTAGTTCTAAGTTCTATCTCTATGGTTTGTCTCCTCTTGAAGTACCCCATGCAGAGACTCGCGGAAAACACTTTCGTTTGAAAGGGGTTGCCAAGCTTCCAAAAAACTACTAGTTTGCTGAAATCTCAGCAAACATTTTTTCACCAAAACTTGATGATACTTGGTGGTAATGATCAGTTCACTAATCCCACTTGGCTGCCCAACTTTCACTCTTCTAGGTTCAAGCGTTCGTTTCCAGTAACACTTTGAATTTTTAGGTTTCACTCTGTTTTCTGCTATATAGATAGATGTGTTTGGAATTCTAAATCAAACACGGTTTGTGCTAGCTCCTTGAAACTTGACCAAATGAAGTAGTTCTAAGTTCTCTCTCTATGGTTTGTTTCCTCTTGAAGTACCCCATGCAGAGACTGGCGAAAAACACTTTCGTTTGAAAGGGGTTGCCAAGCGTCCAAAAAACTACTAGTTTGCTGAAATCTCAGCAAACATTTTTTCACCAAAACTTGATGATACTTGGTGGTAATGATCAGTTCACTAATCCCACTTGGCTGCCCAACTTTCACTCTTCTAGGTTCAAGCGTTCGTTTCCAGTAACACTTTGAATTTTTAGGTTTCACTCTGTTTTCTGCTACATAGATAGCTGTGTTTGGAATTCTAAATCAAACACTGTTTGTGCTAGCTCCTTGAAACTCGACCAAATGAAGTAGTTCTAAGTTCTATCTCTATGGTTTGTTAACTCTTGAAGTACCCCATGCAGAGACTGGCGAAAAACAGTTTCGTTTGAAAGGGGTTGCCAAGCTTCCAAAAAACTACTAGTTTGCTGAAATCTCAGCAAACATTTTTTCACCAAAACTTGATGATACTTGGTGGTAATGATCAGTTCACTAATCCCACTTGGCTGCCCAACTTTCACTCTTCTAGGTTCAAGCGTTCGTTTCCAGTAACACTTTGAATTTTTAGGTTTCACTCTGTTTTCTGCTATATAGATAGATGTGTTTGAAACTCTGAGTCAAACACGGTTTGTGCTAGCTGCGTGAAACTTGAGAAAATGAAATAGTTCTAAGTTCTATCTCTATGGTTTGTTTCCTCTTGAAGTACCCCATGCAGAGACTGGCGCAAAACACTTTCGTTTGAAAGGGGTTGCCAAGCTTCCAAAAAACTACTAGTTTGCTGAAATCTCAGCAAACATTTTTTCACCAAAACTTGATGATACTTGGTGGTAATGATCAGTTCACTAATCCCACTTGGCTGCCCAACTTTCACTCTTCTAGGTTCAAGCGTTCGTTTCCAGTAACACTTTGAATTTTTAGGTTTCACTCTGTTTTCTGCTATATAGATAGATATGTTTGGAATTCTAAATCAAACACGGTTTGTGCTAGCTCCTTGAAACTTGACCAAATGAAGTCGTTCTAAGTTCTATCTCTATGGTTTGTTTCCTCTTGAAGTACCCCATGCAGAGACTGGCGAAAAACACTTTCGTTTGAAAGGGGTTGCCAAGCGTCCAAATAACTACTAGTTAGCTGAAATCTCAGCAAACATTTTTTCACCAAAACTTGATGATACTTGGTGGTAATGATCAGTTCACTAATCCCACTTGGCTGCCCAACTTTCACTCTTCTAGGTTCAAGCGTTCGTTTCCAGTAACATTTTGAATTTTTAGGTTTCACTCTGTTTTCTGCTATATAGATAGATGTGTTTGGAATTCTAAATCAAACACGGTTTGTGCTAGCTCCTTGAAACTTGACCAAATGAAGTAGTTCTAAGTTCTATCTCTATGGTTTGTTTCCTCTTGAAGTACCCCATGCAGAGACTGGCGAAAAACACTTTCGTTTGAAAGGGGTTGCCAAGCTTCCAAAAAACTACTAGTTTGCTGAAATCTCAGCAAACATTTTTTCACCAAAACTTGATGATACTTGGTGGTAATGATCAGTTCACTAATCCCACTTGACTGCCCAACTTTCACTCTTCTAGGTTCAAGCGTTCGTTTCCAGTAACACTTTGAATTTTTAGGTTTCACTCTGTTTTCTGCTATATAGATAGATGTGTTTGAAACTCTGAGTCAAACACGGTTTGTGCTAGCTGCGTGAAACTTGACAAAATGAAATAGTTCTCAGTTCTATCTCTATGGTTTGTTTCCTCTTGAAGTACCCCATGCAGAGACTGGCGCAAAACACTTTCGTTTGAAAGGGGTTGCCAAGCTTCCAAAAAACTACTAGTTTGCTAAAATCTCAGCAAACATTTTTTCACCAAATCTTGATGATACTTGGTGGTAATGATCAGTTCACTAATCTCACTTGGCTGCCCAACTTTCACTCTTCTAGGTTCAAGCGTTCGTTTCCAGTAACACTTTGAATTTTTAGGTTTCACTCTGTTTTCTGCTACATAGATAGATGTGTTTGAAACTCTGAATCAAACACGGTTTGTGCTAGCTCCTTGAAACTTGACCAAATGAAGTAGTTCTAAGTTCTATCTCTATGGTTTGTTTCCTCTTGAAGTACTTCATGCAGAGACTGGCGAAAAACACTTTCGTTTGAAAGGGGTTGCCAAGCGTCCAAAAAATTACTAGTTTGCTGAAATATCAGCAAACATTTTTTCACCAAAACTTGATGATACTTGGTGGTAATGATCAGTTCACTAATCCCACTTGACTGCCCAACTTTCACTCTTCTAAGTTCAAGCGTTCGTTTCCAGTAACATTTTGAATTTTTAGGTTTCACTCTGTTTTCTGCTATATAGATAGATGTGTTTGGAATTCTAAATCAAACACGGTTTGTGCTAGCTCCTTGAAACTTGACCAAATGAAGTAGTTCTAAGTTCTATCTCTATGGTTTGTTTTCTCTTGAAGTACCCCATGCAGACACTGGCGCAAAACACTTTCGTTTGAAAGGGGTTGCCAAGCGTCCAAAAAACTACTAGTTTGCTGAAATCTCAGCAAACATTTTTTCACCAAAACTTGATGATACTTGGTGGTAATGATCAGTTCACTAATCCCACTTGGCTGCCCAACTTTCACTCTTCTAGGTTCAAGCGTTCGTTTCCAGTAACACTTTGAATTTTTAGGTTTCACTCTGTTTTCTGCTATATAGATAGATGTGTTTGAAACTCTGAGTCAAACACGGTTTGTGCTAGCTGCGTGAAACTTGACAATATGAAATAGTTCTAAGTTCTATCTCTATGGTTTGTTTCCTCTTGAATTACCCCATGCAGAGACTGGCGCAAAACACTTTCGTTTGAAAGGGGTTGCCAAGCTTCCAAAAAACTACAAGTTTGCTGAAATCTCAGCAAACATTTTTACAACAAATCTTGATGATACTTGGTGGTAATGATCAGTTCACTAATCTCACTTGGCTGCCCAACTTTCACTCTTCTAGGTTCAAGCATTCGTTTCCAGTAACACTTTGAATTTTTAGGTTTCACTCTGTTTTCTGCTACATAGATAGCTGTGTTTGGAATTCTAAATCAAACACTGTTTGTGCTAGCTCCTTGAAACTTGACCAAATGAAGTAGTTCTAAGTTCTATCTCTATGGTTTGTTTCCTCTTGAAGTACCCCATGCAGAGACTGGCGAAAAACACTTTCGTTTGAAAGGGGTTGCCAAGATTCCAAAAAACTACCAGTTTGCTGAAATCTCAGCAAACATTTTTTCACCAAAACATGATGATACTTGGTGGTAATGATCAGTTCACTAATCCCACTTGGCTGCCCAACTTTCTCTCTTCTAGGTTCAAGCGTTCGTTTCCAGTAACACTTTGAATTTTTAGGTTTCACTCTGTTTTCTGCTATATAGATAGATGTGTTTGAAACTCTGAATCAAACACGGTTTGTGCTAGCTCCGTGAAACTTGACCAAATGAAGTAGTTCTAAGTTCTATCTCTATGGTTTGTTTCCTCTTGAAGTACCCCATGCAGAGACTGGCGAAAAACACTTTCGTTTGAAAGGGGTTGCCAAGCGTCCAAAAAACTACTAGTTTGCTGAAATCTCAGCAAACATTTTTTCACCAAAACTTGATGATACTTGGTGGTAATGATCAGTTCACTAATCCCACTTGGCTGCCCAACTTTCACTCTTCTAGGTTCAAGCGTTCGTTTCTAGTAACATTTTGAATTTTTAGGTTTCACTCTGTTTTCTGCTATATAGATAGATGTGTTTGGAATTCTAAATCAAACACGGTTTGTGCTAGCTCCTTGAAACTTGACCAAATGAAGTAGTTCTAAGTTCTCTCTCTATGGTTTGTTTCCTCTTGAAGTACCCCATGCAGAGACTGGCGAAAAACACTTTCGTTTGAAAG
Organism: Callospermophilus lateralis; assembly: GCF_048772815.1. Lineage (NCBI taxonomy): Eukaryota > Metazoa > Chordata > Mammalia > Rodentia > Sciuridae > Callospermophilus > Callospermophilus lateralis. The sequence goes on along the minus strand of NW_027517457.1, from coordinate 6,350 downwards.
GGGTTGCCAAGCGTCCAAAAAACTACTAGTTTGCTGAAATCTCAGCAAACATTTTTTCACCAAAACTTGATGATACTTGGTGGTAATGATCAGTTCACTAATCCCACTTGGCTGCCCAACTTTCACTCTTCTAGGTTCAAGCGTTCGTTTCCAGTAACACTTTGAATTTTTAGGTTTCACTCTGTTTTCTGCTATATAGATAGATGTGTTTGAAACTCTGAATCAAACACGGTTTGTGCTAGCTGAGTGAAACTTGACAAAATGAAGTAGTTCTAAGTTCTATCTCTATGGTTTGTTTCCTCTTGAAGTACCCCATGCAGAGACTGGCGAAAAACACTTTCGTTTGAAAGGGGTTGCCAAGCGTCCAAAAAACTACTAGTTTGCTGAAATCTCAGCAAACATTTTTTCACCAAAACTTGATGATACTTGGTGGTAATGATCAGTTCACTAATCCCACTTGGCTGCCCAACTTTCACTCTTCTAGGTTCAAGCGTTCGTTTCCAGTAACACTTTGAATTTTTAGGTTTCACTCTGTTTTCTGCTATATAGATAGATGTGTTTGAAACTCTGAGTCAAACACGGTTTGTGCTAGCTGCGTGAAACTTGAGAAAATGAAATAGTTCTAAGTTCTATCTCTATGGTTTGTTTCCTCTTGAAGTACCCCATGCAGAGACTGGCGAAAAACACTTTCGTTTGAAAGGGGTTGCCAAGCTTCCAAAAAACTACTAGTTTGCTGAAATCTCAGCAAACATTTTTTCACCAAATCTTGATGATACTTGGTGGTAATGATCAGTTCACTAATCTCACTTGGCTGCCCAACGTTCACTCTTCTAGGTTCAAGCGTTCGTTTCCAGTAACACTTTGAATTTTTAGGTTTCACTCTGTTTTCTGCTATATAGATAGATGTGTTTGAAACTCTGAATCAAACACGGTTTGTGCTAGCTCCTTGAAACTTGACCAAATGAAGTAGTTCTAAGTTCTATCTCTATGGTTTGTTTCCTCTTGAAGTACCCCATGCAGAGACTGGCGAAAAACACTTTCGTTTGAAAGGGGTTGCCAAGCGTCCAAAAAACTACTAGTTTGCTGAAATCTCAGCAAACATTTTTTCACCAAAACTTGATGATACTTGGTGGTAATGATCAGTTCACTAATCTCACTTGGCTGCCCAACTTTCACTCTTCTAGGTTCAAGCGTTCGTTTCCAGTAACACTTTGAATTTTTAGGTTTCACTCTGTTTTCTGCTACATAGATAGCTGTGTTTGGAATTCTAAATCAAACACTGTTTGTGCTAGCTCCTTGAAACTTGACCAAATGAAGTAGTTCTAAGTTCTATCTCTATGGTTTGTTTCCTCTTGAAGTACCCCATGCAGAGGCTGGCGAAAAACACTTTCGTTTTAAAGGGGTTGCCAAGATTCCAAAAAACTACTAGTTTTCTGAAATCTCAGCAAACATTTTTTCACCAAATCTTGATGATACTTGGTGGTAATGATCAGTTCACTAATCTCACTTGGCTGCCCAACTTTCGCTCTTCTAGGTTCAAGCGTTCGTTTCCAGTAACACTTTGAATTTTTAGGTTTCACTCTGTTTTCTGCTACATAGATAGCTGTGTTTGGAATTCTAAATCAAACACTGTTTGTGCTAGCTCCTTGAAACTCGACCAAATGAAGTAGTTCTAAGTTCTATCTCTATGGTTTGTTAACTCTTGAAGGACCCCATGCAGAGACTGGCGAAAAACAGTTTCGTTTGAAAGGGGTTGCCAAGCTTCCAAAAAACTACTAGTTTGCTGAAATCTCAGCAAACATTTTTTCACCAAAACATGATGATACTTGGTGGTAATGATCAGTTCACTAATCCCACTTGGCTGCCCAACTTTCACTCTTCTAGGTTCAAGCGTTCGTTTCCAGTAACACTTTGAATTTTTAGGTTTCACTCTGTTTTCTGCTATATAGATAGATGTGTTTGAAACTCTGAGTCAAACACGGTTTGTGCTAGCTGCGTGAAACTTGAGAAAATGAAATAGTTCTAAGTTCTATCTCTATGGTTTGTTTCCTCTTGAAGTACCCCATGCAGAGACTGGCGAAAAACACTTTCGTTTGAAAGGGGTTGCCAAGCTTCCAAAAAACTACTAGTTTGCTGAAATCTCAGCAAACATTTTTTCACCAAATCTTGATGATACTTGGTGGTAATGATCAGTTCACTAATCTCACTTGGCTGCCCAACGTTCACTCTTCTAGGTTCAAGCGTTCGTTTCCAGTAACACTTTGAATTTTTAGGTTTCACTCTGTTTTCTGCTATATAGATAGATGTGTTTGAAACTCTGAGTCAAACACGGTTTGTGCTAGCTGCGTGAAACTTGACAAAATGAAATAGTTCTAAGTTCTATCTCTATGGTTTGTTTCCTCTTGAAGTACCCCATGCAGAGACTGGCGCAAAACACTTTCGTTTGAAAGGGGTTGCCAAGCTTCCAAAAAACTACTAGTTTGCTGAAATCTCAGCAAACATTTTTTCACCAAATCTTGATGATACTTGGTGGTAATGATCAGTCACTAATCTCACTTGGCTGCCCAACTTTCACTCTTCTAGGTTCAAGCGTTCGTTTCCAGTAACACTTTGATTTTTAGGTTTCACTCTGTTTTCTGCTACATAGATAGCTGTGTTTGGAATTCTAAATCAAACACTGTTTGTGCTAGCTCCTTGAAACTTGACCAAATGAAGTAGTTCTAAGTTCTATCTTTATGGTTTGTTTCCTCTTGAAGTACCCCATGCAGAGACTGGCGAAAAACACTTTCGTTTGAAAGGGGTTGCCAAGATTCCAAAAAACTACCAGTTTGCTGAAATCTCAGCAAACATTTTTTCACCAAAACTTGATGATACTTGGTGGTAATGATCAGTTCACTAATCCCACTTGGCTGCCCAACTTTCTCTCTTCTAGGTTCAAGCGTTCGTTTCCAGTAACACTTTGAATTTTTAGGTTTCACTCTGTTTTCTGCTATATAGATAGATGTGTTTGAAACTCTGAATCAAACACGGTTTGTGCTAGCTCCGTGAAACTTGACCAAATGAAGTAGTTCTAAGTTCTATCTCTATGGTTTGTTTCCTCTTGAAGTACCCCATGCAGAGACTGGCGAAAAACACTTTCGTTTGAAAGGGTTTGCCAAGCGTCCAAAAAACTACAAGTTTGCTGAAATCTCAGCAAACATTTTTTCACCAAAACTTGATGATACTTGGTGGTAATGATCAGTTCACTAATCCCACTTGGCTGCCCAACTTTCACTCTTCTAGGTTCAAGCGTTCGTTTCCAGTAACACTTTGAATTTTTAGGTTTCACTCTGTTTTCTGCTATATAGATAGATGTGTTCGAAACTCTGAATCAAACACGGTTTGTGCTAGCTGCGTGAAACTTGACAAAATGAAGTAGTTCTAAGTTCTATCTCTATGGTTTGTTTCCTCTTGAAGTACCCCATGCAGAGACTCGTGAAAAACACTTTCGTTTGAAAGGGGTTGCCAAGCTTCCAAAAAACTACTAGTTTGCTGAAATCTCAGCAAACATTTTTTCACCAAAACTTGATGATACTTGGTGGTAATGATCAGTTCACTAATCCCACTTGGCTGCCCAACTTTCACTCTTCTAAGGTTCAAGCGTTCGTTTCCAGTAACACTTTGAATTTTTAGGTTTCACTCTGTTTTCTGCTATATAGATAGATGTGTTTGGAATTCTAAATCAAACACGGTTTGTGCTAGCTCCTTGAAACTTGACCAAATGAAGTAGTTCTAAGTTCTCTCTCTATGGTTTGTTTCCTCTTGAAGTACCCCATGCAGAGACTGGCAAAAAACACTTTCGTTTGAAAGGGGTTGCCAAGCGTCCAAAAAACTACTAGTTTGCTGAAATCTCAGCAAACATTTTTTCACCAAAACTTGATGATACTTGGTGGTAATGATCAGTTCACTAATCCCACTTGGCTGCCCAACTTTCACTCTTCTAGGTTCAAGCGTTCGTTTCCAGTAACACTTTGAATTTTTAGGTTTCACTCTGTTTTCTGCTATATAGATAGATGTGTTTGAAACTCTGAGTCAAACACGGTTTGTGCTAGCTGCGTGAAACTTGACAAAATGAAATAGTTCTAAGTTCTATCTCTATGGTTTGTTTCCTCTTGAAGTACCCCATGCAGAGACTGGCGCAAAACACTTTCGTTTGAAAGGGGTTGCCAAGCTTCCAAAAAACTACAAGTTTGCTGAAATCTCAGCAAACATTTTTTCACCAAATCTTGATGATACTTGGTGGTAATGATCAGTTCACTAATCTCACTTGGCTGCCCAACTTTCAGTCTTCTAGGTTCAAGCGTTCGTTTCCAGTAACACTTTGAATTTTTAGGTTTCACTCTGTTTTCTGCTACATAGATAGCTGTGTTTGGAATTCTAAATCAAACACTGTTTGTGCTAGCTCCTTGAAACTTGACCAAATGAAGTAGTTCTAAGTTCTATCTCTATGGTTTGTTTCCTCTTGAAGTACCCCATGCAGAGACTGGCGAAAAACACTTTCGTTTGAAAGGGGTTGCCAAGATTCCAAAAAACTACCAGTTTGCTGAAATCTCAGCAAACATTTTTTCACCAAAACTTGATGATACTTGGTGGTAATGATCAGTTCACTAATCCCACTTGGCTGCCCAACTTTCTCTCTTCTAGGTTCAAGCGTTCGTTTCCAGTAACACTTTGAAATTTTAGGTTTCACTCTGTTTTCTGCTATATAGATAGATGTGTTTGAAACTCTGAATCAAACACGGTTTGTGCTAGCTCCGTGAAACTTGACCAAATGAAGTAGTTCTAAGTTCTATCTCTATGGTTTGTTTCCCCTTGAAGTACCCCATGCAGAGACTGGCGAAAAACACTTTCGTTTGAAAGGGGTTGCCAAGCGTCCAAAAAACTACTAGTTTGCTGCAATCTCAGCAAACATTTTTTCACCAAAACTTGATGATACTTGGTGGTAATGATCAGTTCACTAATCCCACTTGGCTGCCCAACTTTCACTCTTCTAGGTTCAAGCGTTCGTTTCTAGTAACATTTTGAATTTTTAGGTTTCACTCTGTTTTCTGCTATATAGATAGATGTGTTTGGAATTCTAAATCAAACACGGTTTGTGCTAGCTCCTTGAAACTTGACCAAATGAAGTAGTTCTAAGTTCTATCTCTATGGTTTGTTTCCTCTTGAAGTACCCCATGCAGAGACTGGCGAAAAACACTTTCGTTTGAAAGGGGTTGCCAAGCGTCCAAAAAACTACTAGTTTGCTGAAATCTCAGCAAACATTTTTTCACCAAAACTTGATGATACTTGGTGGTAATGATCAGTTCACTAATCCCACTTGGCTGCCCAACTTTCACTCTTCTAGGTTCAAGCGTTCGTTTCCAGTAACACTTTGAATTTTTAGGTTTCACTCTGTTTTCTGCTATATAGATAGATGTGTTCGAAACTCTGAATCAAACACGGTTTGTGCTAGCTGCGTGAAACTTGACAAAATGAAGTAGTTCTAAGTTCTATCTCTATGGTTTGTTTCCTCTTGAAGTACCCCATGCAGAGACTCGCGAAAAACACTTTCGTTTGAAAGGGGTTGCCAAGCTTCCAAAAAACTACTAGTTTGCTGAAATCTCAGCAAACATTTTTTCACCAAAACTTGATGATACTTGGTGGTAATGATCAGTTCACTAATCCCACTTGGCTGCCCAACTTTCACTCTTCTAGGTTCAAGCGTTCGTTTCCAGTAACACTTTGAATTTTTAGGTTTCACTCTGTTTTCTGCTATATAGATAGATGTGTTTGGAATTCTAAATCAAACACGGTTTGTGCTAGCTCCTTGAAACTTGACCAAATGAAGTAGTTCTAAGTTCTATCTCTATGGTTTGTTTCCTCTTGAAGTACCCCATGCAGAGACTGGCGAAAAACACTTTCGTTTGAAAGGGGTTGCCAAGCGTCCAAAAAACTACTAGTTTGCTGAAATCTCAGCAAACATTTTTTCACCAAAACTTGATGATACTTGGTGGTAATGATCAGTTCACTAATCCCACTTGGCTGCCCAACTTTCACTCTTCTAGGTTCAAGAGTTCGTTTCCAGTAACATTTTGAATTTTTAGGTTTCACTCTGTTTTCTGCTATATAGATAGATGTGTTTGGAATTCTAAATCAAACACGGTTTGTGCTAGCTCCTTGAAACTTGACCAAATGAAGTATTTCTAAGTTCTATCTCTATGGTTTGTTTCCTCTTGAAGTACCCCATGCAGTGACTGGCGAAAAACACTTTCGTTTGAAAGGGGTTGCCAAGCGTCCAAAAAACTACCAGTTTGCTGAAATCTCAGCAAACA